>NC_084573.2:13012500-13022500 GCF_033978685.3 Nerophis lumbriciformis | reverse complement strand
GTGCAACTACCTCAACTTTTTTTTTTTTTTTTTTTACAATTAACTTTCTTTTTTCTACTGGTATTTCTTGTCTGCATCTCAATAAGTCAAAATCTTCTGTTTGTCAATGCTAGAATCATAGCGCCTTTGAATAGTTACGAGGTGCAACACTGCCCCCAAGTGGACTGAGTGCGAGCCTACATCAACAAAGCAATAACAATACTGAAATAAACTGCAACAAAAAACAGTGCAATTAACAGCAATAACAGTGCAATACATTTTTTAAGGTGCCATATACACATCACATATCTCATATAATCCACAGTATTACCGTTTTTCTTCATTTTTATTTTTTTTTCATAACATGGACTTAAATGTTTTGTATTGTTTTCCAATTAAATAGCTCAATAAATATATTTCGAAAAAATGCTGTACTACATTTGGCTTCAAAATACATTTTTGAATAATGGAAATAATAAAAAATTGCATTTTGTTTGTATTTTAAATATTAAAATCAATAAATAATTTAAATGTTACTTTAATTATGATTTCGAATTAATAGCATAATAAATTAATACATATTCAATGATATTATGCCCTGCGATGAGGGGGCGACTTGTCCAGGGTGTACCCCGCCTTCCGCCCGAATGCAGCTGAGATAGGCTCCAGCACCCCCCGCCACCCCGAAAGGGACAAGCGGTAGAAAATGGATGGTCTCACTACTGCCTAGTTTCTCTTGTTTTATTCTTATTTTTACTGTTATATTTTTATTCTCATTGTTACTTTTTATTTTTATTGTTATTGTTATATTTTCTATTTTATTTCCATTTATACCTCCATTATTTACTTTTTAAATTATTTTAAATGATATCTCAATTCTGTACACTGCTGCTGGAGTTTTAATTTTCCTGAGGGAACTCTCCTGAAGGAATCAGTAAAGTACTATCTATCCATCTATCCATCTATCTATCTACCTATCAAATATAATATTAAATTGCCTTTTTTAAAACAATACGTACTTTTTTTTCTGCAAATGATTCAAACAAAATATTTGACTCTAAAATACAAAACATTTCAAATATTGATGAAGAGGAACTGTTGTGTTTGTATTACCATTGTTATATATTGTTTTAATCTTATGTATTATTATATAAAAAGGGGCACTGCACTTTTTTTAATTTATTTTTTATTTTGCCTATCATTTACAATCATGAGAGACCAAAACACAAAATTTAAAAAAAATTTTTCAATGATTTTAAAGAACTTTTGCAAAATGCGGCTATTGAGAGTCACCATTGTAGCCTTCAAAAACCCACTTTAATGTTTTATTTACATACAGTACAGGCCAAAAGTTTGGACATACCTTCTCATTCGTTTTACTTTACTTTCATGACATTGTAGATTGTCACTGAAGGAATATATATATATATATATATATATATATATATATATATATATATATATATATATATATATATATATATATATATATATATATATATATATATATATATATATATATATATATATATATAATGTAGTTACAGACAAGTTCATAACAATATGTAATGTACTAGAGTTGTACAGTACACCGGTACTAATTAATTAAAGACGGTACTATACCGCTTCTGAAAAATACCGGTACATTTTTTTTTCTCCCCTGGACTTGATGGCGCGCTGTCGTCACGTCATGGTAAAACGAGCAAAGGCGCATGTTAGGCAACGCACACACGGAGTACTTACGAGCAGAAACAGAGTTGAGATAGAAAAGGACGAATTGAAGCGTTTTGGCTTAAAACCTAAGGATAAAGTTTAAACTATAAACACTGATGTGCCGCTCTGCAAGCGGTGCTTAGCTCTTGCCCTTGTTAGCCGTTAGCTAGCTAGCAGCGGCTAACGTCCATCCAATCAGTAGTGATTTAGCTACCTTTAAATCCCACCATGTACACAAAGTACTTTTCTTACAAATATCATCCCCACAGCACGAGGAATAGCTAAACATGCTTTACTAAACACCATAGAAGGATACCATAGCTAACCACTAACAGCAAGCTAGGGCTCCTGGAGGTAAACAAATGCCATAGGTGGATCTCCACAGACATCTACTGTAATGATACCAAGTACATCATCAATACAACAATGATTACATCAATATTTTTTATCGTCAAAAAATATTTTGTCAGTTTTTATTATTTATGAACCTTTAATTATGACTAATGTATGACCATAAAACTACTGTACTTGGTCGTAAATTTGTAGTATCACCCATAACTTGTGTAAAGCATTAAACTTGTCTTTCTGTGGCGGCGTTGGAGAAAGTTGTACATATACACAAACTACGGTGAGTTCGAGGATAGCTGAAATTAGTAGGACAAAACAGTGCTCGTCAAATACTCTCGTCACCGAAGGATGCTTAATATAAACAGTGGGATTTTCTAACAATTAGGAAGGTTTGTGTCATGTTTGTCCTCCCTTAGAAAATACGTTAAAGCTAAAAATATTTTCAGCGCTGCCTGCAGGAGCAAAGGTCACCGCCTCTGTCCATGGTGTTGAGGACAGAGCACCATCAGACGGGGGCGTGGCAGTGCTGACGGCGAGACACAGCTGGCAGGTGATTAGATTTCACAGGTGGTACGTGTTCATATAATCATCTGTTGTCTTTAACAGTAAGCGGCCGGGAGCAGAGAGGGATAGAGGATACGGACGTGACTGAAATGTCACGTTCTGCGGGAGAAAACTTTTGTGAAAAACATATGATCATTAAAAACCTTGTTAAAAACCTGCACGCTGGGCTCCTGTGCCGTGTCTGACAGTGGGACTGCGAGGACGCAACTTCCACAGGTTTGTATGCGTAAAAAGTGACAGGACAAATAGTGGTGGGGGTGGGTGTGATGTTTTTATAAAGGAAGGGATTCTCTACAGGGTGCTGAGTAAAAGTCAACATTACAGACTGGCCAATCGAAGGTAAGATATCAAAACCTGGAAGCAAAATCATAACAGACACACACTCATGTCACATGACGACGAAGGAGTCGGAGACAGAGGGACGCTTCAAGCTGAGGACTCCAAAAAAAAAAAAAAGAAACATACAAAATGACAAAGGAATTCGCAATAATGCAGGAAAGCCACAATAATACATGGCCATATTTAGACAAATGTATGCTATTAGAGAAAACAATGCCCAAAACCTTAGTTTTTAGTTGTTTACTCTGTAAACCAAAATCATAACGGCTCTCTTCATCTAAGACGTCCAACACAAATGTAGGAACACACATTAAGGTGAGTTGACCGAACATTTCTACATGTGTTGTAGAAACTTGGTTAAAACCACATTTAAATGTTGTTGTTAATGGGTATGTATGTGTAGAAAGTGACAGAGCGGTATAGCTCGGTTGGTAGAGCGGCCGTACCAGCAACTTGAGGGTTGCAGGTTCGATCCCCGCTTCCGCCATCCTAGTCTCTGCTGTTGTGTCCTTGGGCAAGACACTTTACCCTCCTGATCCCAGTGCCACCCACACTGGTTTAAATGTAACTTAGATATTGGGTTTCACTATGTAAAGCGCTTTGAGTCACTAGAGAAAAGCGCTATATAAATATAATTCACTTCACTTCACTTCACAGAACAAATAGTAGTGGGGGTGGGTGTGATGTTTTTATAAAGGAAGGGATTCCCGACAGAGTGCTGAGTAAAAGTCAACATTACAGACTGGCCAATCGAAGGCCCACTGGCGCTCATCTCCTTCTGCAGCCGGCGGCTGCAATCAATCAGCAATCATCACACCTGAAGCTGATGATCAGACCTGCCTTCATAAACCTGCACAACCTGCTATCCCGTGCCAGAACGTAGTCATCTGTTCGAGTACAGTAAGCTCTATGCATTTCTCTCTGTGTTTCTCCCCCGTCGTGTTGATTGGTCTTGTGTTCTCCCCTTGTCGTTCCTTGCAGCAAACCCTTCGTTCCCGCGTGACGAGAAGTGCGTCTCGTCTCCCCGCGTTCCCTCTGCTTCCCTGACTGTCTCTTGGACCTCTCTTGGACTGCCGGTTCTAATACTAATCAAATATCATCCCGGGGGCCATAGATCATTAATTCGCGGGCATTGGCTTTGACACCCCTGTTGTAGGGTGTACCCAGCTAAATGACAGATAGTTAATAGTAATGGACCCTTATTGGGTGTATTTGTACACTCTCAGTTACATTAACATTGATATTAGACATGTGGGCCCATAGATATAAATGACGTTAAATGTAGCTTTGATGTAGCTTGTAGTGTAGCTTGCTACAATTCTCCGGTAGTAGCTTCCCCCATACCTTAGTTACATTTAATCGAGAGCAACTTGTAGCTTGGCTTACTACATTTTTATTTTCTGATTCAGGTAAATAAAGAGTAGCCTAATGGGGCTTAGACCATGGCCTGAAACCCAAAAGTGCCCGGATGTGCCTCTAAGACACATGATTTCCGGCTTATTAGTGATTCCCAGAGCCCAAAAAAAGTCTGCGGGCTATAGAGCGTTTTCTATTCGGGCTCCAGTACTATGGAATGCCCTCCCGGTAACAGTTAGAGATGGTACCTCAGTAGAAGCATTTAAGTCCCATCTTAAAACTCATTTGTATACTCTAGCCTTTAAATAGACCCTCCTTTTTAGACCAGTTGATCTGCCGTTTCTTTTCTTTTCTGCTCTGCTCCCCTCTCCCTTGTGGAAGGGGGGGCACAGGTCCGGTGGCCATGGATGAAGTGCTGGCTGTCCAGAGTCGGGACCCGGGGTGGACCGCTTGCCTGTGCATCGGTTGGGGACATCTCTGCGATGCTGACCCGTCTCCACTCGGGATGGTCTCCTGCTGGCCCCAGTATGGACTGGACTCTCACTATGATGTTAGATCCACTATGGACTGGACTTTCACAATATTATGCTAGACCCACTCGACGTCCATTGCATCCGGTCTCCCCTAGAGGGGGGGGTGGGGGGGTCACCCACATCTGCGGTCCTCTCCAAGGGTTCTCATAGTCATTCACATTGACATCCCACTGGGGTTGTGAGTTTTTCCTTGCCCTTTTGTGGGCTCTGAACCGAGGATGTCGTTGTGGCTTGTGCAGCCCTTTGAGACACTTGTGATTTAGGGCTATATAAATAAACATTGATTGATTGATTGATTGAAAATTATGGAAAGAATGATTGTTTAGCGAATTGTTTTTTGTCTTGAATTAAAACAACATCAGCAATTCAAAGTGGTTTTACAAGAGGAAGATCGACAATGGACCCTGTAGTCAAGTTAGAGAACGACATAAGGAATGTGCAAGCCAACTGTAGCAGATGTCTTTTCTCTTTATGATTTGTTATGGAGAGACGGTGTACTAATTAAAACACAGAGGATAGAAGGAAGAATGTATGAGTAGATTAAGAACTTCCTTAGCAACAGGGAAATACAAGTGAGACTAATGTCTTTCAGAAAAAATAATTGTGGAAAATGAGGTTCCTCAAGGAAGTGTGATTAGTCCCATTTCGTTGAGTGGTATGATAATTGATATATGGTCAGGGGATTACATATGACGGTGCTCTCTGGAAACGAGGCAAGAATATTCAACATAGCTTACAAAATGCTATCAACAGTGTAGAGACGTGTGTTGGAAAGTGTGGATTCAAATTCTCAGCTGAAAAGACAAAAGTCATATTTTTCTTGCATAAGAAAATATATGGTAGGTATAAATTCACATTATACAGTAAAGAGCGAGAAAATATCAAATGTATTCAGTTTTTAAGGTTTTGTGGTTTTGTGACTGTCACTTCACTTCTGGTTGTGGTTCCTTGTTTGGTGTTTGTTTCGTATCGGCGCTCTTATTTTTGTTCCCCTTCCTGCATGTCTCCCTGAGCGCTCGTTTCCCTCACCTGTCCCTGATTGGCAGCCTGGCACACCTGGTTGCAGTTGCCAATCAGGCGGCTATCTATACCTGCCTCGCCTGTTCGTCAGTGCTCAAGGATTGATTACGTTTAGGACCTTTGCATGCATTACTGCTTCTCCCTATGTTGAGTATATTAAAAGACTCTTACCTGCACGTCGTTCTCCTGCTTCCTGCATCTTGGGGTCACAACCGCTGCAGCTATGCGGGTTCCTCACAGAATCCTCGAGCCAGAAAGTGACCTTGCGGGAACCCCCCTCGGCAATGTGGAGTCGACGTTCTGGACCACACAATTCTTGGAGGACATGAAAGCCAGGTTTGTGCGGTCCCAACTCACAGCAGGCTCAATTCTTCTCCCTCTGGTTCGGCTGCCGGCCCCGGCTCTTCGCCCAGCTCGGCCTCCGCCGCCTGCACTCCCTCCGGTTTGGCCACCGGTCCAGACTCTCCGCCCGGCTCGCCTTTGCAGTCGCCGCCATCTTCTCTGTCTCCTGCTGTAAAACCTCCTTTGCCTGCACTTCGGCCTACTGTTCCAGCTCCGAACAAACACGCTTCCAGCCCAGCCGCCGACCCCAGTGCTCTCCCTGGCTCGGCCCCCGGCCCCCGCTCTTCCAGTAGGACTTTCGACGCCTCTTCCTGCCACTCCGGCAAAGGCTTCTTTGGAGCCCACCGCGCTGGCCATCCTGGCATCCTGTTGGGACTCGGCGCGGAACGTGTCAATGTTCCTCCTTCTGGCCCTCTTCCGCCCTTCCCTAGCTTTTGCAGCAGGGCACGCCAACAACCAAGAGCTCCTTTCCCCAATAAAGGGTGGGAGGGTACTGTGACGACCTGTCACTTCAATTCTGGTAGTGGTTCCTTGTTTGGTATTTGTTTCCTGTCGGCGCTCTTATTTTTGTTCCCCTTCCTGCATGTCTCTCTGAGCGCTCTTTCCCTCACCTGTCCCTGATTGGCAGCCTCACACACCTGGTTGCAGTTGCCAATCAAGCGACTATTTATGCCTGCCTTGCCGGTTCGTCAGTGCTCGAGGATTGATTATGTTTAGGACCTTTGCATGCATGACTGCTTCTCCCTATTTTGAGTATATTAAAAGACTCATACCTGCATGTCGTTCTCCTGTTTCCTGCATCTTGGGGTCACAACCGCCGCAGCCATGCGGGTTCTTCACAGGTTTGACACCAAGCTGACATGGCAAATGCATATTGAAAAAAATTGTTAATAAGTGTAATAAAGTCATTAATGTAATTAGCAAGGAATGGGGGGAAGACATGGTGTCTATGAAAAGACTTGGCTTGACAAGATCAGTAAGTGATAATGGATGAGTAGCTTATGACTCTGCAGTGAAGATCCAGTTAAAAAAGCTTGATGTTATTCAGAGTACAGAATTGAGGATTTGTTCAGGAGCCATGAGAACCACCTGAGTCTGTGCACTCCAGATTGAATTTGGTGAATTGCCTCTTGAGTTGAGAAGACTCCAAACATCACTGTCATACGTTTTACAGTTACAGGGTCAAAGAGATGATCAAACAACGAAGAGTGTTGTTATTCAAACGTGGGAACAGACCAAAAGCTAGAGGGATCATTTTGGTAAATACATGCAAGTGCAATTTAGAAAAATGGGTTTTTGGTGTCTTTCAATCAGTCCTTCTGTGATTCACCCGCCTCATCCACCATTGAGACTGACACCACATTGCATGAAAAGATCAAGACGCACAAGGGTGATTGTGTACAATTAGCTATAGTTAATTATATTTATTTCTCGCTTTACATGGTGAAACCCATTATCTACATCTGTAAGCTACATTTAAAGCAGTGTGGGTGGCACTGTGAGCAGGTGTGTTAAGTATCTTTCCCAAGGACACAACGGCAGTGACTAGGATGGCGAAAGCGGGGATCAAACCTGGAACTCTACAGTACAACATGTGATTTTATATTGCACTAAATACGAAAGAAAAAAAAACATTTTGGGAGAAACATTTTGACTCAAGGATATTCTAAGTAAAACATCAGATCATATAGTTGTGAAATATCTGAGTTCCTGAAGGGAATCAAGATCATTAATAGAATAAAGTATCTTTATTGTTGGATATTATTAGTATTATTACCTATTAATATATATATATATATATATCCATCCATCCATTCTCTACCGCTTATTCCCTTTGGGGTCGCTGGAGCCTAACTCAGCTACAATCATATAAATATATATATATATATATATATATATATATATATATATATATATATATATATATATATATATATATATATATATATATATATATGCATATGTGTATATATATATATATATATATATATATATTTTTTTTTTTTTTTTTTTTTTTAATATATATATATATGTATGCTTATATGTATAGGCATATACATATAAATATATATATATATGTATATACAAAAAAAAAAAAAAGACCCCTTTAAATGATATGGTGAACCACATAGAATTATGTGACAGGCCACATTAAATGATGTGGAGGGCCAGATCTGGCCCCTGGACCTTGAGTTTGACACCTGTGCTGTAGACCTTTAGGAAGTGTTTTAAATATGCACAAAAAAATTACCCTTTTAAATGATTTGGTGGACCACATAAAATGATGTGACAAATGACATAAAATGACATGACAGGCCACATTAAACAAATGATGTGGCCACTCGGCCTTGAGTTTGGCACCTGTGTGCAAAAACGATAGATATTTTAATGACAGCATATATATATATATATATATATATATATATATATATATATATATATATATATACATATATATATATATATATATATATATATATATATATATATATATATATATATATATATACAGATATACACATATGCACACACATATATATACATATAAATACATATATACATATATACATACATATATATGTGTATATAAATATATATATATATATATATATATATATATATATATATGTTTGGCCTCAGGCACCACTTGAATAGACCTGCTGTAATGTCTCTATAATGTCATACTGCATAACTCCACTATGTATTAGAGATGTGATGCACAATTTAAAGTGACTGCTTGGACCTCAGACAAACAGACAGACAGACAGACAGACAGACAGAGAGAGCGAGGTGTGAGGGTGAGAAGCGTCTTCGGCTCCTTTGGGTCACACTTCATAACTTCTGTGCGGGTGTCAATGCTCACACCGACCAACTCGGTCACAAAATTCACCTCAAATACGCACACACACACACACACACACACACACACACACACACACACACACGCCATCACTACACCACTCCAAGCAGAATAATCACCACTTTTAAATGTGTCCATATTGAAAACTAAGTATCCCCATTTATTTACTCCTCTAATAATACACTTCCAGGTAACAGAAGGGCCAACTTGGGGGCAATGCATTGTGGTCATGGTGGACCATGCACCAGTCCAAAGAGGTCAGGGGGGTTCCGTTCACCCCTAAAGGTGTGTCTTCATGACACCTCACTAATTCACACCCACCCCTGAGAGAGGCCAGCATGTGCCGCCAGGGTTCAAATCGTGCAGAGTTCATTCGTGGTGTCAATGTCATGCTGGGGAGGCATCCACAATTGCCGATTAAATGCTGTCATTAAAGTATGTATCATTTTTGCACAGAGGTGCCAAACTAAAGGCTCGGGGGCCACATAATTTATTTAATTTGGCCTGTCACATCATTTTATGTCATTTGTCATATCATTTTATGTGGATGTTTTATGTATTTGTGCATATTTAAAACACTTCCTAAAGGTCTACAGCACAGGTATCAAACTCAAGGTCCAAGGGCCAGATCTGGCACCCCATGTCATTTAAAGTGGACCGTCACAAAATTGTGTGTGGTCCACCATATCATTTAAAGGGGTCATATTTTTTTTGTGCATATTTAAAACACTACCTAAAGGTCTACAGCACAGGTGTCAAACTCAAGGTCCATGGGCCAGATCTGGCCCTCCACATCGTTTAATGTGGCCCGTCGCATAATTTTATGTGGTCCACCATATTATTTAAAAAGGTCATATTTTTTTTTTGCATATTTAAAACACTTCCTAAAGGTATACAGCACAGGTGTCGAACTCAAGGTCCAGGGGCCAGACCTGGCCCTCCACAT
>NC_084573.2:13002500-13005000 GCF_033978685.3 Nerophis lumbriciformis | reverse complement strand
CACAAAAATACACACAATTAAAGAAAACAGACTTAAACATAACATTAATTGTTGGAGCTGTTGTTACATTGTTTTAATATAATACTGTCCAGCAGGCACAAGACATTAAAACAACGTTGAGAACTTGTCGAACTGGGTCCTGACGTTGAGCAACTCAAGCCTAACGTTGAAACAACATGATTATTGACCACATTTAATCCAGGGGTAGGCAACCCAAAATGTTGAAAGAGCCATATTGGACCCAAAATACAAAAAAAAAAAATCTGTCTGGAGCCACAAAAAATTAAAAGCCTTATATAAGAGTTATAATGAAGGCAATACATGATGTAAGTGTCGATATTAGCTATATTAGCCTACTATCAAAGGCTGACGCAAATCTTCGTTGACATAAATGTTGTATTTTTATTTTTATTTTACACATTTTTGCAACATTGGATTAAATAAACTCAAATACACCTACAAATGAGGCATAATGATGCAATATGTACATACAGCTAGCCTAAATAGCATGTTAGCATCGATTAGCTTGCAGTCATATATTGACCAAATATGCCTGATAAGCACTCCGGCAAGTCAATAACATCAACAAAGCTCACCTTTGTGCATTCACGCACAGCATAAAACGTTTGGTGGACAAAATGAGAAAGAAGGAGTGGCATGAAACACGTCTTTCTGTGGCAGCGTCGGAGAAAGTTGTACATGCAAACAAGCTACGGTGAGTTCAAGGATCGCTGTGATTAGTAGGACCAAACAGTGCTTGCCAAATACTGTCATCTGTGAAGCAGATTTCTAACAATTAGCAAGGTTTGTATCATGTTTGTCCTCATACAGAAAATATATTAAAACAAAAAACTGTTTTTTTTTTGGTTTTTTTTGTTTTTTTTCCCATTTTCACACATCTCTGAAAGAGGTCCAGGGAACCACGAGGGCGGCGCGAAAGATTTGAAGATGTCACTATTTCATTTACACAACTAAAATATGATGAATCTATTTGTGGCAGCGTAGGAGAAAATGATGTTTACCTTCCACTTTTGCATTTCATTGCACGTAATTGTGGTGCATTCAAGAAACCTTGATTAAAGTTTGAAACACAGGCGTCCCTAGTTAATAAAGACAGGCTTAACCCCCAGTAGATGCACTAATAATAATCATTATTATGATAATTACATAGCCATTAATGATAATTCTACACGATTCAGCTAATATTTGCCTTGCACTGTGAAGTAAAAAGAAACTGGATATAATTATAATCATATTTAGGTGAACAATGACAGGTTGTATAGGATTATTAAAACTCACATTCTGGCTATACTTTTTAATTACATTTCTCTGCGCTATTATGTAAAACGGAACTTTTTAGACAATAATTTCACATCAAATAATTTCAGAGTGGTTTAAGGATATTTTAGGGAGCCTTTACCCTCGATTGCTTGAGGAAAAAACATTATTGATTACACTAAGATAAAAACATGTGAAAATTGAGAATTTTTAGATCAAGGAGTGCAAGTGATGATTAATTATGGGAGTGGATGCAAAAAGGAACAGGTTTCCAATCATATACGTAATTAAATATCCCATTTTTGAAAAGTCCAAAACCATTTTTTTCAAGGTTTTTTTCCATACAAAAACTTATAGAAAAGCTATTTGGAAAAGTTTGATCCGATTTTTTTATTGCACCTTCTCAGAAGTTTCATTATTATAATAACTCCCCTGCCTGTTGGAGAAATTGTGGGACTCTAAATGCAAACCACTACCATGTTTTCTGGGACTGCTCTGCCATACAGGACTACTGGAAAGAGATGCACCAAGATCTACAGGATATTTTCAAATGGGAACTACACCTTGAAAGTAAGTTTCTGAGAAAAGATAAACACTTAATGAATAATATCAATATAGGAAATGGATATTACAGGAGAGCCCAACTTTGAAGCTATGGATGGAAATCACAATGGACATTTATCAAATGGAGAAGATAACGGCTTTTATTAATTATAAATTGGAGAAATGTACTTCATACTGGGAAAACAGGGTCAATTATGTCACGCGCCATAAGCCTGATTTAATGTTCTCGAATTAGTTATTGTTTAAAAAATGATTACTCATTATATGTCTACAGTTTTTTTTGTATTTATTTATTTACTATCTCTTTATATTATTTTATTTTTATTATTATTATAATTATTATTATATTTATTTATTTATTTTCTACATGTTTTTATTTGTTAATATTATTATTACTTTGGTTTGTTTAGATTTTTTTTTGCTGTTTTTCTCTTTTTTTGGAGGTGGGATAAAAAAACAAAAAACATATTTCAACATTTAGAGCAGACAATGGATGTATGTTTTATGCAAATATGATGTAAAGCAGGGGGCCCCAAACTTTTTGACTCGGGGGCCGCAATAGGTTAAAAAAATTTGGCCGCGGGCCGGGCTATATATATTTTTTTTTATATATATATATATATATTTATATACATCAGTGACGTGCAGTCACTAGAGG
>NC_084573.2:12942500-12997500 GCF_033978685.3 Nerophis lumbriciformis | reverse complement strand
TAAAAATAAATATGACATTTTTTTATAAATATTTCACTGTATGATAAAATGCAATAAAAATGTTTTTTTGCTGAAATGAACTGGTTTTGGGCCAGAATAACCTGAAAAGATAAAAAAATAAAAAATGGAGAAAATTCATTATTTGGTAAAAATAAATATGACATTTTTTTTTATAAATATTTCACTGTATGATAAAATGCAATAAAAATGATTTTTTTTTTTTCTGAAATAATCTGGTTTTGGGCCAGAATAACCTGAAAAAATTAAAAAAAAATGAAGAAAATTCATGATTTGGTAAAAATAAATATATCATTTTTTTATAAATATTTTACTGTATGATAAAATGCAATAAAAAATGTTTTTTTGCTGAAATAAACTGGTTTTGGGCCAGAATAACATGAAAAAATAAAAAAATAAAAAAAATGGAAAAAATTCATGATTTGGTAAAAATAAATATGACATTTTTTTATAAATATTTCACTGTATGATAAAATGCAATAAAAATGTTTTTTGCTGAAATGAACTGGTTTTGGGCCAAAATAACCTGAAAAGATTAAAAAAAAAAATGGAGAAAATTCATTATTTGGTAAAAATAAATATGACATTTTTTTAAATAAATATTTCACTGTATGATAAAATGCAATAAAAATGTTTTTTTTTCTGAAATAATCTGGTTTTGGGCCAGAATAACCTGAAAAAAATAAAAAAAATAAAAAAATGAAGAAAATTCATGATTTAGTAAAAATAAATATATAATTTTTTTATAAATATTTTACTGTATGATAAAATGCAATAAAAATGTTTTTTTGCTGAAATAAACTGGTTTTGGGCCAGAAAAATCTGAAAAAATAAAAAAATAAAAAATGGAGAAAATTCATGATTTGGTCAAAATAAATATGACATTTTTTTATAAATATTTTACTGAATGATAAAATGCAATAAAAATGTTTTTTGCTGAAATAAACTGGTTTTAGGCCAGAATAATCTGAAAAAATAAAAAAATAAAAAATGGAGAAAATTCATGACTTGGTAAAAATAAATATAACATTTTTTTTATATAAATATTTTACTGTATGATAAAATGCAATACAAATGTCTTTTGCTGAAATAAACTGGTTTTGGGCCAGAATAACCTGAAAAAATAAAAAAAATAAATGGAGAAAATTCATGATTGGTAAAAATAAATATAACATTTTTTTATAAATATTTTACTGTATGATAAAATGCAATACAAATGTTTTTTGCTGAAATAAACTGGTTTTGGGCCAGAATAACCTGAAAAAATAAAAAAAATAAAAAATTGAGAAAATTCATGATTTGGTAAAAATAAATATGACATTTTTTTATAAATATTTTACTGTATGATAAAATGCAATAAAAATGTTTTTTGCTGAAATAAACTGGTTTTGGGCCAGATTAACCTGAAAAAATAAAAAAATTAAAAATGGAGAAAATTCATGATTTAGTAAAAATAAATATAACATTTTGTTATAAATATTTTACTGTATGATAAAATGCAATACACATGTTTTTTGCTGAAATAAACTGTTTTTGGGCCAGAATAACCTATACAAAATAAAAAAAATTGAGAAAATTCATGATTTGGTAAAAATAAATATGACATTTTTTTATAAATATTTTACTGTATGATAAAATGCAATACAAATGTTTTTTGTTGAAATAAACTGGTTTTGGGCCAGAATAACCTGAAAAAATAAAAAAATAAATGGAGAAAATTCATGATTTAGTAAAAAATACAAAAATAAATGGAGAAAATTCATGATTTAGTAAAAATAAATATAACATTTTTTTTATAAATATTTTACTGTATGATAAAATTCAATAAAAATGTTTTTAGCTGAAATAAACCTACTTGACTGGGTGGACGAACATGGCCGGTTTGGGTGGTTGCGTTCCAGCAGTTGTTCTGGTCTCGGTTCCGGTCCACGGTCTCCACAGGCGAGACTGCGGGTTCGCGTCGTTGTTGCCGCGTGGAGCCAAAAGATTAAATCCACCAACGTCCATGGCTGCAGTGGAGAAAAAAGTACGATCCTCGGGGCGTGGGGCTTCCGATGTGAGTCCGAGGGGATGCCAAGGTCCTCCTTTTTATCCGCGCTGCCAAATTGGACTTTTGACGCGTCTCCAAAGTGTGGAGGTGTGAAGTCACACCGGAGCAAACCTCACACCATATGGACCAAACTTGCCCCGTTTTGGAGGTTTGGGGTCGTTATTTGAGATAAAATATATCATTTTATAACAAAATGTGTCTCTATAAAGGCTAAACCAGTGCGTTTTTACGCACCAAAATTGCGCAATTTGATATATAGCATAGGTCTATATAAGAAAAAATAGTTACTTAAAAGTATCAATCAAGGAATAAAACCACATTTAAATGTTAAAAAGCGAACATTAAAGCACATTTGTAAGCTTTTCCTCCCATTAAAAGCTCATATCTGCGCACCATTTGGGTGATGGGAGGTGTGAAGACACACGCGTCCCACTTGACAGACCCCCCCGCTGCGTGGGTGATGGAAGGGGGGCGACACGCGTCCGCCTTTGTGTGCACGAGCATGATTGAAAAAAAAAAAAAAAGGAGAAAGGGGGGCATCGGAGTGAAGTGGGCATGTTGTGCAGGGGCCCCCACGCACAGGGTCGTTTAATTGTGTAAAATATAAAATACACATGTGGATATAAAATAGATATAATCAACAATAAGGTTCAGAATCAGAATATGATTAATGATAAGGTTGCTTGAATCCAATTAAGGACGCGACCCCCCTAACAAAAGTACAACAATTTCCTTCAATTATGACTTCACTCGACACAGACGTCATGACGTCATCAAAGCGCGCCTGTAAGCATTCACACACACCGCACCAAACATTTTGGGATGAGAGTGAAGAAGGATCCATAAATCTATCATTAAAGTTTGTCTAATATTTCACTTTTGCATCCCACTGTACATAACTGTGGTGCGTTCAAGGACCCTCGGTTGAAGTAACGAACACTATAGTTTTTTTAAAGACAAAGGGAGACTTCACTCACGGTCGATGCACAAATTCTAATAACATCCTAATAATGATGATGTATTATTGGTATTATCCACTAATGATACCGTCCCAGCAGGCACAAGACGTTGATACAACGTTGATTCGACATACATGTTCTTTAAAACAGACGTTTAAACAATGTTGCAAAAATAGTTTGTGGATTGCGACAACGTTGATGTCCAACGTTGTTGGTTTGGGAAATGACCACGTTTCTGAGGTCCAATCAACGGCACAACCTGACATTGAATAAATGTCGCCAAAAAGCATGTTGTTTCAACTTTGTATTTGTGTTGTAGAATATTGGTTGGGAAATGACCCAAAAATCAACGGTCAAATCAACATCAGGACCCAACATTGATTAAAAATGGTCAAAAAGCATGTTGTTTCAACTTTGTATTTGTGTTGTAGAATATTGGTTGGGAAATGACCGAATTTCAATGGTCAAATCAAATTCAGAACCCAACATTGATTAAACGTCATCAAAAAGCATGTGGTTTCAACATATTTGTGATGTAGAATATTGGTTGGAAAATGGCCAAATTTCAATGGTCAAATCAACGTCAGAACACGACATTGATTAAACGTCGTCAAAATACATGTTGTTTTTACGTTATATTTGTGTTGTAGAATATTGGTTGGGAAATGACCAAATTTCAACGGTCAAATCAACGTCACAACCTGACATTGATTAAAAGTCGTCAAAAAGCATGTTGTTTTAACGTTGTATTTGTGTTGTAGAATATTGGTTGTAAAATGACCGAATTTCAATGGTCAAATCTACGTCAGAACACAGCATTGGTTAAATGTCGTCAAAAAGCATGTTTCAACGTTGTATTTGTGTTGTAGAATATTGGTTGGGAAATGACCCAAAAATCAATGGTCAAATCAACATCAGGACCCAACATTGATTAAACGTCGTCAAAAAGCATGTTGTTTCAACGTTGTATTTGTGTTGTAGAATATTGGTTGGGGCAATGACCCAAAAATCAATGGTCAAATCAACATCAGAACTCAACATTGATTAAACGTCGTCAAAAAGTATGTTGTTTCAACGTCGTAATAGTGTTGTAGAATATTGGTTGGAAAATGACCAAATTTCAACGGTCAAATCAACGTCAGAACTCAACATTGATTAAACATCGTCAAAAAGCATGTTAGTTCAACGTTGTACTTGTGTTGTAGAATATTGGTTGGGAAATTACCAAATTTCAATGGTCAAATCATTGTCACAACCTGACATTGATTAAACGTCGTCAAAAAGCATGTTGTTTCAACGTTGTATTTGTGTTGTAAAAAATTGGTTGGGAAATGACCAAATGTCAATGGTCAAATCATTGTCACAACCTGACGTTGATTAAACGTCATCAATTGCATGTTGTTTCAACATTATATTTGTGTTGTAGAATATTGGTTGGGAAATGAGCAAAAAAACAATGGTCAAATCAACGTCAGGACCCAACATTGATTAAACGTCGTCAAAAAGCATGTTTCAACGTTGTATTTGTGTTGTAGAATATTGGTTGGGAAATGACCCAAAAATCAACGGTCAAATCAACATCAGGACCCAACATTGATTAAAAATGGTCAAAAAGCATGTTGTTTCAACTTTGTATTTGTGTTGTAGAAAAGTGGTTGGGAAATGACCAAAAGTCAATGGTCAAATCAACATCAGAACCCAACATTGATTAAATGTTGTCAAAAAGCATGTTGTTTCAACAGTGTATTTGTGTTGTAGAATATCGGTTGGAAAATGACCGAATTTCAATGGTCAAATCAACATCAGGACCCAACATTGATTAAACGTCGTCAAAAAGCATGTTGTTTCAACGTTGTATTTGTGTTGTAGAATATTGGTTGGGGCAATGACCCAAAAATCAATGGTCAAATCAACATCAGAACTCAACATTGATTAAACGTCGTCAAAAAGTATGTTGTTTCAACGTCGTAATAGTGTTGTAGAATATTGGTTGGAAAATGACCAAATTTCAACGGTCAAATCAACGTCAGAACTCAACATTGATTAAACATCGTCAAAAAGCATGTTAGTTCAACGTTGTACTTGTGTTGTAGAATATTGGTTGGGAAATTACCAAATTTCAATGGTCAAATCATTGTCACAACCTGACATTGATTAAACGTCGTCAAAAAGCATGTTGTTTCAACGTTGTATTTGTGTTGTAAAAAATTGGTTGGGAAATGACCAAATGTCAATGGTCAAATCATTGTCACAACCTGACGTTGATTAAACGTCATCAATTGCATGTTGTTTCAACATTATATTTGTGTTGTAGAATATTGGTTGGGAAATGAGCAAAAAAACAATGGTCAAATCAACGTCAGGACCCAACATTGATTAAACGTCGTCAAAAAGCATGTTTCAACGTTGTATTTGTGTTGTAGAATATTGGTTGGGAAATGACCCAAAAATCAACGGTCAAATCAACATCAGGACCCAACATTGATTAAAAATGGTCAAAAAGCATGTTGTTTCAACTTTGTATTTGTGTTGTAGAAAAGTGGTTGGGAAATGACCAAAAGTCAATGGTCAAATCAACATCAGAACCCAACATTGATTAAATGTTGTCAAAAAGCATGTTGTTTCAACAGTGTATTTGTGTTGTAGAATATCGGTTGGAAAATGACCGAATTTCAATGGTCAAATCAACATCAGGACCCAACATTGATTAAACGTCGTCAAAAAGCATGTTGTTTCAACGTTGTATTTGTGTTGTAGAATATTGGTTGGGAAATGACCAAATTTCAATGGTCAAATCAACGTCAGAACCCAACATTGATTGAATGTCGTCAAAAAGCATGTTGTTTCAACGTCGTATTTGTGTTGTATAATATTGTTTGGGAAATGACCAAATTTCAACGGTCAAATCAACGTCAGAACCCAACATTGATTAAACGTCCTCAAAAAGCATGTTGTTTCAACGTTATATTTGTGTTGTAGAATATTGGTTGGGAAATGAGCAAAAAAACAATGGTCAAATCAACGTCAGAACCCAACATTGATTAAACGTCGTCAAAAAGCATGTTTCAACGTTGTATTTGTGTTGTAGAATATTGGTCGGGAAATGACCGAATTTCAATGGTCAAATCAACGTCAGAACACAACATTGATTAAACGTCGTCAAAAAGCATGTTGTTTCAATGTTGTATTTGTGTTGTAGAAAAGTGGTTGGGAAATGACCAAATTTCAATGGTCAAATCAACGTCAGAACCCAACATTGATTAAATGTCATCAAAAAGCATGTTGTTTCAACATCGTATTTGTGTTGTATAATATTGTTTGGGAAATGACCAAATTTCAAAGGTCAAATCTACGTCAGAACCCAACATTGATTAAACGTCGTCAAAAAGTATGTTGTTTCAACGTTGTATTTGTGTTGTAGAATATTGGTCGGGAAATGACCCAAAAATCAATGGTCAAATCAACGTCAGAACCCAACATTGATTAAACGTCGTCAAAAAGCATGTTTCAACGTTGTATTTGTGTTGTAGAATATTGGTCGGGAAATGACCGAATTTCAATGGTCAAATCAACGTCAGAACACAACATTGATTAAACGTCGTCAAAAAGCATGTTGTCCCAGCGTTGTATTTGTGTTGTAGAATATTAGTTGGGAAATGACCCACTTGTGTAAAACACACACACACACACACACACACACACACAAACACACAAACACACACACTCACACACACATCATTAGTTTGTAAGGACATTTTGTATGAGTGCAAAGCTGTTTAACAAATAAAAACAAAGTGTAATCAACTGATTTAATTAAGTCCCATTTGCAGTGTTTTCTCCCAGTAAATCAGTAGGGGGCAGTGCAAAGCTACATGCTGGGATAGGAGTTGAGTGATAGGTAGATAAAAGTGTGTGTGTGTGTGTGTGTGTGTGTGTGTGTGTGTGTGTGTGTGTGTGTGTGTGTGTGTGTGTGTGTGTGTGTGTGTGTGTGTGTGTGTGTGTGTGTGTGTGTGTGTGTGTGTGTGTGTGTGTGTGTGTGTGTGTGTGTGTGTGTGTGTGTGTGTGTGTGTGTCGCACCTCATTTAGGGATAATGGATGCCACATTTGCTGTAGGTCCTTTGGTGAGATGTGTGTGTTTTAAAGGCGACTCTTCTTCAACTTGCAGCATCTGAGGACAAAAAGAGCACAAGTTTAAAGGAAAAAAAAAAGTAAAGAAAAAGAAGTCCACATTCACTATAATGATGTTTTTTTTATAATGAATAGATGGTAAAAAAAAACCATAACAATATTATTTTTCTTTTTTTCGTACATGTTTTACATTAAATAAAAGTAACTATATTTTATTGACTTATTTTCATAACTTGTAATATTTCAAATTTATTCCTGTAACATTATTCTTTTCCCTCTTTATAAGATTACCATTTTTTTCCCCCAACATTACGGCTTACTGTGTTTTTTTTCTCCACTTAAAAAAACTTTACTCACAGTTCTTATCCTTCCACTCGTAATGTTATGACTTATGATTTTCATACTATCACTTTATTTGCACATAGTCTCATAACATGATAGCTTTCTTTTAATGTGACAAATGTATTTTCTTGTTTTGTAACTTTATTAGTGCAGAATTTCAGTTTTTTTTTCCGTATCATTGCAATTTTCTTTGAACAGATTTTGCTACTTTACGACTTTAACTTTATTTTCTTCCTCATAATATTACCACTCTTCTACAAAACCCAAAAGCAGTGAACTTGGCAAGTTGTGTAAATCAGTGGTCCCCAACCACCGGGCCGCGGCCCGGTACCGGTCTGTGGACCGATTGGTACCGGGCCACACAAGAAATAAAAAAAAAATAAAAACAATTTAAAAAATACTTTTTTATTTTATTTTGTATTTTTTCAAATTAAATCAACATAAAAAATACAATATATACATTATATATCAATATAGATCAATACAGTCTGCAGGGATACAGTCCGTAAGCAAACATGATTGTATTTCTTTATGACAAAAAAAATAAAAATAAAAATGTGTAAATCCTTTTCAAGTTATATTCAATTGAAAGACAAGAAATTTAATGTTCCAACAGGAAAACTTTGTTATTTTTTGCAAATATTAGCTCATTTGGAATTTGATGCCTGCAAAATGTTTCAAAAAAGCTGGCACAAGTGGCAAAAAAGACTGACAAAGTTGAGGAATGCTCATCAAACACTTATTTGGAACATCCCACGGGTGAAAAGGCTAATTGGGAACAGGTGGGTGCCATGATTGGGTATAAAAGCAGCTTCCATGAAATGCTCAGTCATTCACAAACAAGGACGGGGCGAGGGTCACCACTTTGTCAACAAATGCGTGAGCAAATTGTTTAAGAACAACATTTCTCAACGAGCTATTGCAAGGAATTTAGGGATTTCAACATCTACGGTCTGTAATATCATCAAAAGGTTCAGAGAATCTGGAGAAAACACTGCACGTAAGCAATGATGATACGGACCTTCGATCCCTCAGGCGGTACCGCATCAAAAAGCGACATCAGTCTGTAAAGGATATCACCACATGGGCTCAGGAACACTTCATAAAAACAGTAATTACAGTTGGTCGCTACATCTGTAAGTGTTACGGCGGGATTCGCTCCCCCGGGATGCAAACGGATCACTCCGGACAGGACTTGCAGGTAGGAACATGATTTATTTTTGAAAATCAAAGAAGTACAAAAACAGAAAACAAGCCGAAGGGACAACGTGCCGATCGCACTCGAAGCTAAGGTTACCACTTAGCATAGACTAAAGACAAGCGATACTCACGTAACAGCTGCCTGAAGCAAACAATGAAGCCAGGCCGACTGACCTGGCAAAGGCAGGCTTAAATAATGCCTCTGATTAGTGCTCGGGAAACAGGTGAGCGTCCCGAACACCAATCAGAGGCAGGTGAAAATAATAAGCAACCATGGTAACTAAAACAAACTCAAGGGTGAACAAAACAGGAACTGAGGGAGTCCAAAACTAACCGAAAATACCAAAACATGATCCGGGCCATGGATCATGACAGTAAGTGCAAGTTAAAACTCTACTATGCAAAGCGAAAGCCATTTATCAACAACACCCAGTAACGCTGCCGGCTTCGCTGGGCCCGAGCTCATCTAAGATGGACTGATGCAAAGTGTAAAAGTGTTCTGTGGTCTGACGAGTTCACATTTCAAATTGTTTTTGGAAACTGTGGACGTCGTGTCCTCCGGACCAAAGAGGAAAAGAACTATCCGGATTGTTATAGGCACAAAGTTGAAAAGCCAGCATCTGTGATGGTATGGGGGTGTATTAGTGCCCAAGACATGGGTAACTTACACATCTGTGAAGGCGCCATTAATGCTGAAAGGTACACATTAGGGGGCGTTATCATGGACGCCCCTGCTTATTTCAGCAAGACGATGCCAAGCCACGTGTTACATCAACGTGGCTTCATAGTAAAAGAGTGCGGGTACTAGACTGGCCTGCCTGTAGTCCAGACCTGTCTCCCATTGAAAATGTGTGGTGCATTATGAAGCCTAAAATACCACAACGGAGATCCCCGGACTGTTGAACAACTTAAGTTGTACATCAAGCAAGAATGGGAAAGAATTCCACCTGAAAAGCTTCAAAAATTGGTCTCCTCAGTTCCCAAACGTTAACTGAGTGTTGTTAAAAGGAAAGGTCATGTAACACAGTGGTGAACATGCCCATGTGACAACTTTTTTGCAATGTGTTGCTGCCATTAAATTCTAAAAAAAAATGCTGTTTCTCAGTTGGAACGTTAAATATCTTGTCTTTGCAGTCTATTCAATTGAATATAAGCTGAAAAGGATTTGTAAATCATTGTATTCTGTTTTTATTTACCATTTACACAACGTGCCAACTTCACTGGTTTTGGGTTTTGTACTTTGTTCGACTTTTGTTGAGTCACCATATCCTTCTGCCTGCTAAGTGTAAAAGCAAAGTTATAAAATAAAAAATAAAAAAACAAGCCTCTGTGTCCACTTTTGCTTCCCAGCACGAGTCGAGCGTGGTCCTTTATAATTGGACTGGAAAGGAGAAAGGCAATTTAACAGGCTTTTGTGGCAATGGGGACAAAGAAGCTGAAGCTTGAACTTACTGATATGTTTAGTTTCCTCCATTCAGACCTTTCTTGTGGGTATATTGGATGGATACACTGCAAAAACTGAAATCTAAGTACCGGTAAGATGAAATACAAACCCCGTTTCCATATGAGTTGGGAAATTGTGTTAGATGCAAATATAAACGGAATACAATGATTTGCAAATCCTTTTCAACCCATATTCAGTTGAATGCACTACAAAGACAAGATATTTGATGTTCAAACTCATAAACTTTATTTTTTTTTTGCAAATAATAATTAACTTACAATTTCATGGCTGCAACACGTGCCAAAGTAGTTGGGAAAGGGCATGTTCACCACTGTGTTACATGGCCTTTCCTTTTAACAACACTCAATAAACCTTTGGGAACTGAGGAAACACATTTTTTAAGCTTCTCAGGTGGAATTATTTCCCATTCTTGCTTGATGTACAGCTTAAGTTGTTCAACAGTCCGGGGTCTCCGTTGTGGTATTTTAGGCTTCATAATGCGCCACACATTTTCAATGGGAGACAGGTCTGGACTACAGGCAGGCCAGTCTAGTACCCGCACTCTTTTACTATGAAGCCACGTTGATGTAACACGTGGCTAGGCATTGTCTTGCTGAAATAAACAAGAATGACAAACACATTTTGGGAGAACATCCACACCGTAACACAACATAAACACAACAGAACAAATACCCAGAACACTGCAGCCCCCCCCCCCCCACACACACACCTTGTAGCGTAGTGCTGCAAAGGGCTCTGGGTATTTGTTCTGTTGTGTTTATGTTGTGTTACGGTGTGGACGTTCTCCCGAAATGTGTTTGTCATTCTTGTTTGGTGTGGGTTCACAGTGTGGCGCATATTTCTAACAGTGTTAAAGTTGTTTATACGGCCACCCTCAGTGTAACCTGTATCACCGTTGATCAAGTATGCGTTTGCATTCCCTTGTGTGCGCGTGCAGAAGCCGCACATATTATGTGACTGGGCCAGCACTCGTTGGACTGGATGAAAAGCGGGCGTGGCGATTTTCGGGAGGGGCGCTGAAGTTTGGGAGTCTCCCGGGAGGGTTGGCAAGTACGAGAATTAGCGGTAAGTTCAAATAAAATACCCCTCATTTTAGTATATATTTTTTTCTTGTTTTTGAACTCTGACTTTTTGTAGTGCATTGAAAATATAGAACATTACACACGGCGCTCAAAAATCCATCAAAATGTTTTAGTACGACTTTGGTAAGCTATGAAGCCGCGCCGCTTGATGGATTGTACTGTGCTTCAACATACCAGAATTATTATGGTGTGTGTATAACATACTTGCCAACCTTGAGACCTTTGATTTCGGGAGGTGGGGGGTGGGGGCGTGGTCGGGGGTGGGGCGTGGTTGGGGGCGTGGTTAAGAGGGGAGGAGTATGTTGACAGCTAGAATTCATCAAGTCAAGTATTTCATATATATATATATATATATATATATATATATATATATATATATATATATATATCTACATCCTGAAAATATGCAAACAAAACTGTGTTTAGATAATTGATACTTCAAACTTGCATAAATAAATATTAAGGAATATAACATAACTTGGCTTCTGAGAGTTTCAAAATGTAATGAATAAAATGCTAAAGTTGTTGATAAACAAGCAATTATTTTAATATTTAAATATGGTCATTTTAAATGAATTATTATGATAATTTAAAATCAATTATTTCAAATATGTTTATTTTAATGTGTAATTCTATGGCTGGATGTAATAAGGAGTCAGGAAAAAATACAAATAAAAATACAATTAATTTTGATGTTTTTAGCAAACTATAGTAAACATGTATTTATTTTTATTTTTATTTTTTAATAATAAATATATTTATTTTTAGGTAAGATAAACATAATAATACAATTTATTTCTAGTCTGTATGATTTAGTTCTTGTCACCCTGTTGTCCTCCCGTCATGAAAAAAGGCTTTCCTCACTCAGGTCCGCATGGAACTGGAGGGGGCGTGGCTTCCAGCTCCGGCTGAAAATCGGTAGATTTTCGGGAGAATATTTGTCCCGGGAGGTTTTCGGGAGAGGCGCTGAATTTCGGGAGTCTCCCGGAAAATTCGGGAGGGTTGGCAAGTATGGTGTATAAGGTAAGCCTTTTGTTTCGCAATATTATGCAAAAGCAACTTTTCTTTTACCTGCTGATCTGTATTTGGGATCTGCATAAGTCCTGGAAACCCAAGGAACTTTAGTTATTAGAGAGTTCCGGTCGGAACATTGACTTTTTGCAGTGTAGATAGCGATTGATAGATAGCCATTTGGGTGTTAGGGGTGAGGTGTGAACACACACATGTCCTACTGTCACTCCCTGCTGTTGGGATGATGGAAGAAGGAATGGTGGGGGGGTAAACGACATGTGTCAGCCTTGTGTACACACACAAAGGTTTGGGAGGGGCAGTCACATGTAAACATGAGCAGATGCAGTAATGGAAAAAAAATATCATTTTGTTTACAGCACACAAATGGGCGAACGATCCGACATATCAACGCTCCGGGCTAACAAACTGTGTCTCTGTTGTCTCTCCAAACACAAAAAATGGTCGTCAACCTCCTCCAACGTGCACTCGCCACCCATTTCTCTTTAACAACGACTGGTTAAGGTCGACCCAACATGCTACCGACTTGTGGCATCCTGACGCATCTGGATAAGTGCTTATAAAAGACTAATGTTCGGGTCGGTCTGCACCACATCTCGCTTTCAACGTCGTCCCGAGCGTTACCTTGGAAACCACCTGGTCAGATGCAATGCTCGCATAGAAATTAGAGCAAAGAGAAGCGTGTGCAAGGTTGAAACTCACTGGTCGAATTTGCATAATTGGCTTTTAAAATGACTGGTTAATATTTGCATCGCTTTCACAGTAATTTACTATAAAAAAAAATGTTTACAGCAATTTACTATAACTGCAGAGCTGGGATTTCACAGCTAATTACCATAAAGTTGCAACTACAACCATATATACTGTAACGTCACAACTGTATTGTTGTAATTTTATTGTTAGTTGCTCTCAGCAAACCACCATTTAGTTAAAGTAGCAATGATTGTCACACACACACTAGGTGTGGCGAAATTATTCTCTGCATTTGACCCATCACCCTTGATCACCCCCTGAGAGGTGAGGGGAGCAGTGAGCAGCAGCGGTGGCAGCGCCCGGGAATATTTTTTTTTGGTGATTTAACCCCCGATTCCAACCCTTGATGCTGAGTGCCAAGCAGGGAGGTAATGGGTCCCATTTTTATAGTCTTTGGTATGACTCGGCCGGGGTTTGAACTCACAACCTACCGGACGCTCTAACCACTCGGCCACTGAGTAGGTTGTGTAGAGGATGCATATATGTTTAAGAGTTCTTTCTTTTTACATAGCCATTTTTAGAGTATCTAGTACTTTTCCTTTGTATATTCTACTAGTTTCTCTTGTGTTCAGAGGTCTGTTTAGTGTCTTAAACCATCGGAATGTGAAATACAACCCCCACTCTTTTCTTATCAGTGTTGTGAGGGGGAGAGATGGGGGCTTTCTTTGTGTGCAAGGAGTTGTTTTTTCCGTTTGAATGTCAGATCAATTAGAGTAGCCGATATGAATGTATTGGTTACACTGATCTCCTAAAGCTTTAGTAAAACTTGAAAATATTCCAATTCTGTCTTGATGGTCCTTATTACTCAGCATATATGTCATCAAAAGAACTTGGGATTGACCAGTAACTTAGATTCCCTGGGAGGAAGAGCTGGTCGACGCAACAGTTGCAACGTACCGTATTTTCCGGACTATAAGGTGCATCTAAATTCTTTTTTTTTTCTCCACAAAACTCGACAGTGCGCCCTATAACCCGGTGCGCCTAATGTACGGATTAATTCTGGTTTTGCTTACCGCCCTCAAAGCAATTTTATTTGGTACATGGTGTAATGATAAGTGTGACCAGTAGATGGCAGTCATACATGAGAGATACGCGTAGACTGCAATATGACGCCTGTAAACAACGCCAAAACTTTAATAGTTCCATTGAAAATAAAATCCGTCAAAATGTTTTAGTATGACATTGAAGCCGCACCGCTTGATGGATAGTTGAATAGTAGATGGCAGTCAAACATAAGATATACATGTAGACTGCACTACGATGGCAATGTGACTCAAGTAAACAACACCAACATTTTATATGTTCCACACTGCAAAAACTGAAATCTAAGTAAGATTAAATATCTCAAATAAGGGTGATATTTGCTTATTTTCTGTCTGATAAGATCATTCTTCTCACTAAGCAGATTTTATGTTAGTATTTTTACTTGTTTTAAGGGTTTTTGTCCTAAATTATATCAGTAAGATATTACAGCTTGTAGCTGAGATTTGATGACCTATATTGAGTAAAACATGCTTGAAACTAGAATATCAACTGTTGCAAAGCTGTGTCATCAAAACTCACAAGTATAAAACTACTTTTTTAAAGTAATAATTTCTTACTTCAAGCATGAAAAAAATGAATCATGACTTTGACACAATTGTGTCTCATATTAAAACAGATGACAGCCAAATGGACTTTGCTGTTTTATTTTCAATGAAACAATAGAAAATGCGTACTCATATAGTAGTACAGTTGTTATTAGTGAGAATAAACTTATTTGAAGGTATTTTTGGGTTCATTGAGGTTAGCTAATTTTACTTTTTTGGAAATTATATACCAGCCAAATTTTCTTGTTCTACTGGCAGATAATTTTGCTTAGTTAAAATAAAATACGCCTAATTTTTGTATTTTTTTTCTTGTTTTTGAACACTGACTTTTTGCAGCGCATTGAAAATATAGAACATTACACACGGCGCTCAAAAATCTGTCAAAATGTTTTAGTACGACTTTGGTAAGCTATGAAGCCGCACCGCTTGATGGATTGTACTGTGCTTCAACATACGAGTATTATACCGTGTCTATAAAGTAAAACATATTATTTAGCTTTTTGTTTCACAATATTATGCAAAAGCAACTTTTCTTTTACCTGCTGATCTGTATTTGGGATCTGCATAAGTCCTGAAAATTTGGGCGCGTCCGCAAGCTTCTTATTTTTCTCTATCTTCTTGTTATGGGACATTCATCCTCCACTGTTGCCATTTGTAATATAAAGTAGTGTAAAGTTCTTACTTATATCTGTCAGTAAACTCGCCATGAAAGCGCTAAAACATACCGGTGTAGTGAGTTTACATTATTCACCCAAGGATCTTTAGTTATTAGAGAGTTCCGGTCGGACGGTTTATCACGGGACACATTTACGGTGTTGTTGTTTCCGGATGAGGAGATGCTGCTCCGTTATTGATTGAAGTAATGTCCGAATGTCATTAAAACAGTTAGCACCATCTTTTGACACTTCTTCCACTCTTGTCCTTGCACGCTACACCGCTACAACAAAGAGAAGACGCTGTCGAAGGTGAGCCACGTAAATAAGACCGCCCACAAAACGGCGCATCCTGAAGCGACTGTCAGAAAGCGACTTGAAGATGATCTGTAAAACATCATCTATGCAACATTTTGACCAAAGAATCACCATGTAGAGGTTGCCCTCTAGTGGGTTCTTCAGACCACCACAGACTGCCAGGAATTCAGGATATAACACAGTTTTATTTTTCTTAATGGTGCAAAGTCTTTTGCTTTTCGGCACAGTGTCTTTTCTGCGTCCGTGTCTCTCAGCAGCACCTCCAACTCCAACTACTCGTTTCCTCACGGCTGCTGCTAATAAAGGCGACAGGTGATTAGATAACAAGGCCCACCTGGGCCATCCACGCACCTGTCGCTGTCTTCGAGGCCGGTCCTGACACACCCCGTTCCGCGGCAGGCCCGCAGGCCACGCCCCCCTCCACACACCATCACATGTTATGTAGACCACAAGGAAGTCTTTTACATTTAGAAAAAAATTATAATAATATGACTCCTTTAATGCGCCTTGTAATCCGGTGCGCCTTTTGTATGAAAAATCAAAAATAGACCATTCATCGGCAGTGCACCCTATGGTCCGGAAAATACGGTAGTCTACAGAACCCCTTAAGAGACAAATTAGCTTAAAAACTAGTTTACTGACAGATATAAGTAAGAACTTTACATTACATATGTGTTATTAGTCATTGATTATATAAATCGTATTCTCGGATTTTAAGAGTCACTTAAAATCCTTTCCTTTTCTCAAAAGTCGACAGTGCGCCGAATAACCCTGGGAGCCTAATGAACATATAAATTCTGGTTGTGCTCACCGACCTCAAAGTAATTTTGTTTGGTACATGGTGTAATGATAAGTGTGACCAGTAGATGGCAGTCACACATAAGACATACGTGTGGACTGCAGATTGATGTCTGTTCAATAAATGATGCTAGCAAGCAAGATCAAAACCTTGATTATTCATTGAAAATATACAAACCCCAAAAGCAGTGAAGTTGGCACGTTGTGTAAATGGTAAATAAAAACAGAATACAATGATTTGCAAATCCTTTTCAACCTATATTATATTCAATAGACTGCAAAGACAAGGTATTTAATGTTCGAACTGGGAAATGTTGTTATTTTTTGCAAATATTAGCTCATTTGGAAATTGATGCCTGCAACACGTTTCAAAAAAGCGGTCACAAGTGGCAAAAAAGACTGAGTAAGTTGAGGAATGCTCATCAAACACTTATTTGGAACATCCCACAGGTGAACAGGCTAATTGGGAACAGGTGGGTGCCATGATTGGGTGTAAAAGCAGCTTCCATGAAATGCTCAGTCGTTCACAAACAAGGATGGGGCGAGGGTCACCACTTTGTCAACAAATGCGTGAGCAAATTGTCCAACAGTTTAAGAACAACATTTCTCAACCAGCTATCGCAAGGAATTTTGGGATTTCACCATCTACGGTCCGTAATATCATCAAAAGGTTCAGCGAATCTGGAGAATTCACTGCACGTAAGCAGGGCCGAAAACCAAAGCCCATGACCTTTGATCCCTCAGGCTGTACTGCATCAAAAACTGACATCAGTGTGTAAAGGATATCACCACATGGGCTCAGGAACACTTCAGAAAACCACCGTCAGTAACTACAGTTCGTCGCTACATCTGTGAGTGCAAGTTAAAACTCTACTATGCAAAGCCACAGCCATTTATCAACAACACCCAGAAACGCTGCCGGCGCTGAAAAGTGTTCTGTGGTCTGTTAATGATTATTTGCAAAACAAAAAGGATGTTTCTCAGTTCCAACATTAAATATCTTGTCTTTGCGGTCTATTCAATTGAATATAAGTTAAAAAGGATTTGCAAATCATTGTATTCTGTTTGTTAAGGGTTAAGGAATTGTTCTTTTTTATGGAAGTATTATTGTAGTGAAGTGATTCAAGTGACTCATAATATGTTCTTTTTATGGCGAATGCTTGTATTCACCTTGGAGAAAGCAAACTACCAGGTTTAAGTAAATAATGGTTGAGCCTATAATAAATTAAGGAGCCTTAGTTGGACATTCACCAATGGACTGGGGTAACTCTCTCACGAGAAGAGGCAATAAACTCAGACTTCGGAATGCAAAAGTGATAGCTCCATCCTGGAGGAGAGACTCCATATCTACCTTCACGTCAACTTCTAAGTTACAACATACAATGGTTGTTTTCCGGTCACTTACACATGAACATCTCCTTACATGGTCAGGTTGTACCCTCCTGAATTAACACACACCCAGACAGAGAAAGAAGGAATATAAGAAGGCGGTTCGGCTCCTCCAAGTTAGGAGGTAGGGATATACGGTATACCTGTATTCGTATAGTACCACGATACTAATGAATCATATTCGGTACTATATCGCCTCTGAAAATCACTAATCCTCGCCTCCATGGCGACATTAAAGTATGTTTCATACAAGTATCATTATCACTGCAGGACGAGGAATAGCTAAACATGCTTCACTACCCACTGTAGCTCACCGGCGTCACAATGTAAAAAAACGCCATGGGTGGATCTACACCTGACATCCACTTTAATGATACCAAGTACAGGTGTGTAGTTGATACTACTATGGTTACATCGATATTTTTTAGCATCACATAATCTTCTTTTTTTTGTTGTTTACATTTATATTATGTTTATAAACTCAGGAAATACGTCCCTGGACACATGAGGACTTTGAATATGACCAATGTATGATCCTGTAACTACTTGGTATCAGATCGATACATCTGTGGTATCACCCAAAACTAATGTAAAGTATCCAAACAACAGAAGAATAAGTGATTTTTACATTTTAACAGAAGTGTATTATAGAACATGTTAAGAGAGAAAGTAAGCAGATATTAACAGTAAATGAACAAGTAGATTAATAATTCATTTTCTACCGCTTGTCCTTAATAATGTTGACAAAATAATAGAATGATAAATGACACAATATGTTTCTGCATACGTCAGCAAACTAATTAGGACCCTTTGTTTACTTATTTACTACTAAAAGACACGTTGTCTAGCACAGTGGTCCCCAACCTTTTTGTAGCTGCGGAACGGTCAACGCTTGAACATTTGTCCCACGAACCGGAGGGGGGGGGTATATTTATTTATTATTTTTTTCATAAAGAAATACAATCATGTGTGCTTACGGACTGTATCCCTGCAGACTGTATTGATCCATATTGATATATAATGTTTATATTGTGTTTTTTATGTTGATTTAATAAAAAATAAAAAATAAAATTATTTATTTATTATTTTTTTCATAAAGAAATACAATCATGTGTGCTTACGGACTGTATCCCTGCAAACTGTATTGATCCATATTGATATATAATGTATATATTGTGTTTTTTATGTTGATTTAATAAAAAAAATAAAAAAAAATATGTATTTAGTATTTTTTTCATAAAGAAATACAATCATGTGTGCTTACGGACTGTATCCCTGCAGACTGTATTGATCTATATTGATATATAATGTATATATTGTGTTTTTTATGTTGATTTAGTAAAAAAAAAATAATAATAATTTTATTGTTTTTATTTTATTTTTTTCCATAAAGAAATACAATTATGTGTGCTTACGGACTGTATCCCTGCAGACTGTATTGATATATATTGATATGTAATGTATATATTGTGTTTTTTATGTTGATTTAATAAATAATAAATTATAAATTAAAAAAAAAAAAAAAAAAATTCTTGTGCGGCCCGGTACCAATAGGTCTGCGGACCGGTACCAGGCCACGGCCCGGTGGTTGGGGACCACTGGTCTAGCATGTTCACTATTTTATTTAAGGACAAACTTGCAAAAACAAACATATGTTTAATGTACCCTAAGATTTTTTGTTAAAATAAATCCAGTAATGCTATTTTTTTGTGGTTCCCTTTATCTAGAAAAGTATCAAAATAATTTTAGTACCAGTACCGGTACCAAAATATTGGTATCGGCACAAGACTAATCTGAGGTGTCCCGACATTTCACCAACCACAGAAGACACCACGCAATTTAAACCAATCAGACACGACGTACAGCTGATGTGTGTGAAAGAGAGACGCCAAGACCCGCCTCACATTGTTTCTGATTGGTTTAAATTGCGTAGTGTCGTCCGTGGTTGGTTAAATGTAGGCACAGTGGATTGATGGCTTGGTCTGGGCTTGGTTATTTTGATCAATCAATCAGAGTTACTCGATCTACTGCAGACCTTGGACAAAATGCGGCCCGTTAAGATTTTCAATCCGGCCCGCCGGACGTTCTACATAATTTGTTTTAGACCTTTAACATCAAAACTGTCGAAGCCATTATGATGTGCAGAGCTGGTTTTAAATGACCGTAAGTCTTGAACTATAGTAATGGTCGAAATCTGCGCTTTTGAGTGTTATAGGAGTTATTACGGTAATCTGCGTCACAGCAACTCAGACCAGGAACAAAGCAGAGTGGGCGGGGTTTGTTTTCAGAGCAGCCAGCCCTAAACGCATGTGTCCGGAAGCAGATTTTTACGTGATAATATATCATATTATAGGTGTTTATGTCACGGCCAGGGCGCATTCCAGCCTGCGGACGATCACAAATCAGCGCACCTGGACCTGATGAGAGGGAGCTATATAAAGGACCAGTGGACCCAAGGATCCATGCGGGAACTTAGTTCTCTATTGTGTACCGTAAGCCGACACTAGCTTTATGCTCTCTGCGTTTCCCTCCGTGTCTGGTGTCCTTTGTTGATCTCCCACAGTGCTTTCCCGAGTTTTCCCGTCGTGATCTCCTGTCGTTCCCCTCTGGATTCTGACTGCCTCCCTCGTTCCTCGACCCCTGCTCGGACACGGACTACGCTGCCTCGCCCCTATCCTCGACCCTCGCCTGGACACGGACCTTGCCGCTTCTCTCCCTCTCTCTCTCATCAACACTCGGTAATACACAACAATTAATTACACACAGTCTTACACCACACACTCTTGGATTTTGGTCACACACTCCATTCTATAGTTTAGTAGTATTGTTTGTTATTATATATATATATATATATATATATATATATATATATATATATATATATATATATATATATATATATATATATATATATATAATAAATCTTTGAACATCACGATCCCCTGGTGTCTGAGCCGTCATCTCCCTCTGTGTAACCATAACAATTTATTACACTTTGCATTCATATTTTGCTGTTTTTTTACATTTTTATTGTGTTTTGCTTTGTCTGAGAAGTAAAATAGGAGCGACGTTCATATGTTGTTAATATTCAGTGTTTTATTGTTCATAGTTAATATTTTAAATCCCACCTTCTTTATATTCATGTACATTTTGGGTGCCCCATTCAGTGAAAAACTGTAAAATTCCATTTCGTTTTTTTTGAGGTGGTCTGTCATAACGTTTTTAGAATTCTATCGGACATTGTGACTTTTGGTATTAGTGTTCCTGAAAAAAAGGGACCCAAACATCCATACTGTACAGCAGGTTTTTACAGCGAAATGTGTACATATAATTTATACACACATACACATCGCCCCTCCCCAGACAAATTTTTCTCTCTTAATGTGGCACCCGAGTCAAAATATTTGCCCAGTTCTGATCTACGGCAAGCTGCTGAAACCAAAGTTTATTATTATGAAAAAAATATAGTGTAGTGAATGGGGAATATAAGCGTGAGAAATGTCAAGTGTGGAGTGTAGCGTGAGAAAGGGTTCAATTGTGTGAGAAAGTGTTCGAGCGTTGTCCACCGCAGAATACCATGATCAGTGGCTGCAAGGCGCCGACGAGTGGTGAGCATATTGTTATAGGCGCAAAGTTGAAAAGCCAGCATCTGTGATGGTACGGAGGTGTATTAGTGCCCAAGACATGGGTAACTTACACATCTGTGAAGGCGCCACTAATGCTGAAAGGTACATACAGGTTTTGGAGCAACATATGTTGCCATCCAAGCAACGTTACCATGGACGCCCCTGCTTATTTCAGCAAGACAATGCCAAGCCACGTGTTACATCAACGTGGCTTCATAGTAAAAGAGTGCGGGTACTAGACTGGCCTGCCTGTAGTCCAGACCTGTCTCCCATTGAAAATGTGTGGCGCATTATGAAGCCTAAAATAGCACAACGGAGACCCCCGGACTGTTGAACAACTTAAGCTGTACATCAAGCAAGAATGGGAAATAATTCCACCTGAGAAGCTTAAAAAATGTGTCTCCTCAGTTCCCAAAAGTTTACTGAGTGTTGTTAAAAGGAAAGGCCATGTAACACAGTGGTGAACATGCCCTTTCCCAACTACTTTGGCACGTGTTGCAGCCATGAAATTCTAAGTTAATTATTATTTGCAAAAAAGAAATAAAGTTTATGAGTTTGAACATCAAATATGTTGTCTTTGTAGTGCATTCAATTGAATATGGGTTGAAAAGGATTTGCAAATCATTGTATTCCGTTTATATTTACATCTAACACAATTTCTCAACTCTTATGGAAACGGGGTTTGTATAAATAAGCATTTTGAAATTAAAATTCCCCCTTAAATTATAACCACCCTCTCGTGTGCTGAACAATTTTTGAATGCTTCCTGGGAGTTCATGTATTTTGTCTTTATACATTATTTGTGCAGTTTGATCCAAAATAATATCATTAAATTTCAATATTTTTGACTGTAGGAATAGTGAGTGAGTATGGTCCAGATATCCAACCTTGCTGATGATGCGTACAGCTTTTTTCTGAAGAATAGTTATTGAGTTTAATGAGCTTTTATAATTATCCCCCCAGACTTCCACACAGTAGGTTAAGTCTGCGATCCAGAACCTGCTTTGCTTTATTTATTACTGAGATGCTTCTTGACAGCTTAGATTGTACATGTTTTATATGCCATTTCCAGTTAGTTTGATCGTCTATTGTAACTCCAAGGAATTTTATTTCAAAAACCATTTCAATATCCACCCCATCTGTTTGTATCTGCACCCTTGTTTCACGTGTCCTCTTTCCAAACAGCATTAACTTAGTCTTAGTCAAGTTTAATGACAATTTATTGAAGTCAAACCAAGTTTTTAGTTTACTCATTTCTTCCATAATGACTTCCTGCAATTGATTTGAGTCATCCCCTGAACAAAAATTATCAGTGTCAGTGTCAATCATTGGTACTTTATAGAATAGTCCGGAAGGAAAATACGGTAATTTGGCAGCCTATCGAGGGTTCTTAAAGGCCTACTGAAACCCACTACTACCGACCACGCAGTCTGATAGTTTATATATCAATGATGAAATCTTAACATTGCAACACATGCCAATACAGCCGGGTTAGCTTACTAAAGTGCAATTTTAAATTTCGCGTGAAATATCCTGCTGAAAACGTCTCGGTATGATGACGTCAGCGTGTGACGTCACGGATTGTAGAGGACATTTTGGGACAGCATGGTGGCCAGCTATTGAGTCATCTGTTTTCATCGCAAAATTCCACAGTATTCTGGACATCTGTGTTGGTAAATCTTTTAAAATTAGTTCAATGAACAATGGAGACAGCAAAGAAGAAAGCTGTAGGTGGGAAGCGGTGTATTGCGGCTGACTGCGGCAACAACACAAACACAGCCAGTGTTGCATTGTTTACATTCCCGGAAGATGACAGTCAAGCTTTACCATTGGCCTGTGGAGAACTGGGACAACAGAGACTCTTACCAGGAGGACTTTGAGTTGGATGCGCAGACGCGGTACCGTGAGTACGCATGCAGCTGCGGCTTCCAAACATTTGATCGCTTGCCCGTACGTGCGTGCCGCTATGTGCATGTCACGTACGTAACTTTGGGGACTTTGGGGAAATATGTGTGCTGTATGAACTTTGGGGAGGTGAACGGTACTTTGGGCTGTGGGATTGAGTGTGTTGTGCAGGTGTTTGAGTTGTATTGGCGGGTTATATGGACAGGAGGTGTTTGTTATGCGGGATTAATTTGTGGCATATTAAATATAAGCCTGGTTGTGTTGTGGCTAATAGAGTATATATATGTCTTGTGTTTATTTACTGTTTTAGTCATTCCCAGCTGAATATCAGGTCCCACCCGCCTCTCACGGCATCTTCCCTATCTGAATCGCTCCCACTGCCCTCTAGTTCTTCATTCTCACTTTCCTCATCCACGAATCTTTCATCCTCGCTCAAATTAATGGGGAAATCGTCGCGTTCTCGGTCCGAATCGCTCTCGCTGCTGGTGGCCATGATTGTAAACAATGTGCGGATGTGAGGAGCTCCACAACCTGTGACGTCACGCTACTCGTCTGCTACTTCCGGTACAGGCAAAAGTTGCAAACTTTATCGTCGATGTTCTCTACTAAATCCTTTCAGCAAAAATATGGCAATATCGCGAAATGATCAAGTATGACACATAGAATGGACCTGCTATCCCCGTTTAAATAAGAAAATCCCATTTCAGTAGGCCTTTAAGACAACTTAAAACACAGTAATACACACAATCTGATTGATGTATTAATACACACATTGGATTACACGCGCACAGATTGAGATACGGGTCTGCAAATAATTCCGCTTCAATAATACCTCCACACTTTTGCCCGCCCACATCGAGAGAGGGTATGAGGAGTTGTTGTTGCGGGTCTTTTTCCGTCAGTGAGCCACGACGCTTGCACACCGAGAGGCAGCTCCTTCTTCACCTCTCACGTTAACCGGACCGATGAGGGATTTGCACGGCGTGATTCATTTCTACCTATGGATATTCTGTTTTCATTAATTTTTACACATTAACTCCACCAACGTAACCAGCCAAAAGATTTTCAGCACAGAGGACATCCTACAGGAGAAAGGTAAACTTTATGTTTTGGTTTTTTTTATATCAACTCCTTCTTTTTCATATAATTTGGAATTCATTGTCATCTTGTCGACTGCCTTCAAGGATGACATGAGTTCGCACAACCGGAGCCAAAGCAGTGCGCGGCGCAGCGACTACGTGTGGCAATATGAGTACTACGACGAGGAGCCCGTCTCTTTTGAAGGACTCAAAGCGCACAGATGTGAGATTTCTGCAAGTAATTAGTGTTCATCTTCAAGTCAATACTTCACATACGTATGTATGTATGTATGTCCTCTCATTGTAGACTCCATAGTAATCGGATTCTGGGTTGGACTTGCAGTGTTTGTTATTTTTATGTTCTTTCTTCTCCTGCTGCTCACCAAGACTGGAGCTCCACACCAAGAGTGAGTAAAAAAAAAAAAAGAAAAAAAAAAAGACTTTTCTCTCCCCCGACACACGTTTCATTTCATCCGTCCATCCATCCATTTTCTTCCGCTTATCCGAGGTCGGGTCGCGGGGGCAACAGCCAAAGCAGGGAAGCCCAGACTTTCCTCTCCCCAGCCACTTCGTCCACCTCTTCCCGGGGGGATCCCGAGGCGTTCACATAGTCTTCCCAATGTGGAGGAGTTCAAGTACCTCAGGGGTCTTGTTCACGAGTGAGGGAAGAGTGGATCGTGAGATCGACAGGTGGATCGGTGTGGTGTCTTCAGTGTCAGAGCTTGGTCCGCCTTGCCGGCAGTAAGTCAGACACATTTCCAGTGAGGGTTGGACTCTGCCAAGGCCGCCCTTTGTCACCGATTCTGTTCATAACTTTTATGGACAGAATTTTTAGGCCCAGTCAAGGCGTTGAGGGGATCCGGTTTGGTGGCTGCAGGATTAGGTCTCTGATTTTTGCAGATGATGTGGTCCTGATGGCTTCATCTGGCCAGGATCTTCAGCGCTCACTGGATCGGTTCGCAGCAGAGTGTGAAGCGTCTGGGAGGGGAATCAGCACCTCCAAGTACGAGTCCATGGTTCTCGCCCGGAAGAGGGTGGAGTGCCATGTCCGGGTTGGGGAGGAGATCTTGCCCCAAGTGGAGGAGTTCAAGTATCTTGGAGTCTTGTTCACGAGTGAGGGAAGAGTGGATCGTGAGATCGACAGGTGGATCGATCCGTTGTGGTGAAGAAGGAGCTGAGCCGGAAGGCAAAGCTCTCAATTTTCCGGTCAATCTACCTATGGTCATGAGCTTTGGGTTATGACCGAAAGGACAAGATCACGGGTACAAGCGGCCGAAATGAGCTTCCTCCGCCGGGTGGCGGGTCTCTCCCTTAGAGATTGGGTGAGAAGCTCTGTCATGCGGGAGGAGCTCAAAGTAAAGCCGGTGCTCCTCCACATCGAGAGGAGCCAGATGAGGTGGTTCGGGCATCTGGTCAGGATGCCACCCGAACGCCTCCCTAGGGAGGTGTTTAGGGCACGTCCGACCGGTAGGAGGCCACAGGGAAGACCCAGGATGTTTCATTTCATCCATCCATCCATCCATTTTCGTCCGCTTATCCGAGGTCGGGTCGCGGGGGCAGCAGCCTAAGCAGGGAAGCCCAGACTTCCCTCTTCCTGGGGGATCCGGAGGCGTTCCCAGGCCAGCCGGGAGACGTAGTCTTCCCAACGTGTCCTGGGTCATCCCCGTGGCCTCCTACCGGTTGGACATGCCCTAAACACCTCCCTAGGGAGGCGTTCGGGTGGCATCCTGACCAGATGCTCGAACCACCTCATTTGGCTCCTCTCCATGTGGAGGAGCAGCGGCTTTACTTTGCGCCCCTCCCGGATGGCAGAGCTTCTCACCCTATCTCTAAGGGAGAGACCCGCCACCCGGCGGAGGAAACTCATTTCGGCCGCTTGTACCCGTGATCTTGTCCTTTCGGTCATAACCCAAAGCTCATGACCATAGGTGAGGATGGGAACGTAGATCGACCGATAAATTGAGATCTTTGCCTTCCGGCTCAGCTCCTTCTTCACCACAACGGATCAATACAGCGTCCGCATTACTGAAGACGCCGCACCGATCCGCCTGTCGATCTCACGATCCACTCTTCCCTCACTCGTGAACAAGACTCCGAGGTACTTGAACTCCTCCACTTGGGGCATGGTCTCCTCCCCAACCCGGAGATGGCACTCCACACTTTTCCGGGCGAGAACCATGGACTCGGACTTGGAGGTGCTGATTCTCATCCCAGTCGCTTCACACTCGGCTGCGAACCGATCCAGTGAGAGCTGAAGATCCTGGCCAGATGAAGCCATCAGGACCACATCATCTGCAAAAAGCAGAGACCTAATCCTGCAGCCACCAAACCAGATCCCCTCAAAGCCTTGACTGCGCCTAGAACTTCTGTCCATAAAAGTTATGAACAGAATCGGTGACAAAGGGCAGCCTTGGCGGAGTCCAACCCTCACTGGAAACGTGTCCGACTTACTGCCGGCAATGCGGACCAAGCTCTGACACTGATCATACAGGGAGCGGACCGCCACAATCAGACAGTCCGATACCCCATACTCTCTGAGCACTCCCCACAGGACTTCCCGAGGGACACGGTCGAATGCCTTCTCCAAGTCCACAAGTGGTCTGTTGTCCTTCAACCATCAACATGTGTATTGATTTGCCATCAACAAGGTTACGTTGCAATCATTTCCAATAAGAAAACCATAATCAATTATTTAATTAATCTCTACTTGACATTAGATTTGGGCGTTACTCCAAATGTGACTATCAATCCAATATCAAGTAGTTACAGGGGCAGAAATGGTCAACCCAATGCTGATACTGATACTTAAAATTTTCAAGATCAATAAATTATTACATTTTTATCACAGTTATTCAATTAAATACAAACCCCGTTTCCATATGAGTTGGGAAATTGTGTTAGATGTAGATATAAACGGAATACAATGATTTGCAAATCATTTTCAACCCATATTCAGTTGAATATGCTACAAAGACAACATATTTGATGATGAAACTGATAAACATTTTTGTTTCTGCAAATAATCATTAACTTTAGAATTTGATGCCAGCAACACGTGACAAAAAAGTTGGGGAAGGTGGCAATAAATACTGATAAAGTTGAGGAATGCTCATCAAACACTTATTTGGAACATCCCACAGGTGAACAGGCTAATTGGGAACAGGTGGGTGCCATGATTGGGTATACAATTAGATTCCATGAAATGTGTCAGGAATTGTAGGTGCCGAACCCCAAGATGCAGAGAAGGCGGAAGGCATTGTGCAAGAAAACATGATTTAATTAAACACTAAGGCAAAACAACAAACAAAAGGGTAACAAAAGGCGCGCACAAGGCGGAGAACAAACTTGGTTATGAACTAAAATAGCACAGAGGCTAACTTTGGACAAGAAAGAAAAACACTTACTGTGACACGAAGGAACTAGGACATGAGCAGAGTGAAACAAAAGTAGACAGAGCTACACCGACAAGTGTTAAGACAGGTAGTAATGACAATGACATCGACAATAATCCAGCAGTGACTAGAGGGTAGGGCAGGTATAAATAGCAGCTGGCTGATTGACACCAGGTGTGGCCAGGTGCCAATCAGCCACAGCTGAGGGGACACAGCACTCAGGGAGAAACAGGAAACAGAACCAAAACAAGAGCGCTGACAGGAAATACTACACACACAGAGGAAAAACTAAAACACAACCAAACTGTCAGGGGCAAGCCTGACAAAATGCTCAGTCATTCACAAACAAGGATGGGGCGAGGGTCACCACTTTGTCAACAAATGCGTGAGCAAATTGTTGAACAGTTTAAGAAAAACCTTTCTCAACCAGCAATTGCAAGGAATTTAGAGATTTCACCATCTACGGTCCGTAATATCATCAAAGGGTTCAGAGAATCTGGAGAAATCACTGCACGTGAGCAGCTAAGCCCGTGACCTTCAATCCCTCAGGCTGTACTGCATCAACAAGCGACATCAGTGTGTAAAGGATATCACCACATGGGCTTCAGAAACCCACTATCAGTAACTACAGTTGGTCGCTACATCTGTAAGTGCAAGTTAAAACTCTCCTATGCAAGGCGAAAACCGTTTATCAACAACACCCAGAAACGCCGTCAGCTTCGCTGGGCCTGAGCTCATCTAAGATGGACTGATACAAAGTGGAAAAGTGTTCTGTGGTCTGAAGAGTCCACATTTCAAATTGTTTTTGGAAACTGTGGATGTCTTGTCCTCCGGACCAAAGAGGAAAGGAACTATCCGGATTGTTATAGGCGCAAAGTTGAAAAGCCAGCATCTGTGATGGTATGGGGGTGTATTAGTGCCCAAGACATGGGTAACTTACACATCTGTGAAGGCGCCAATGATGCTGAAAGGTACATACAGCTTTTGGAGTAACATATGTTACCATCCAAGCAACGTTACCATGGACGTCCCTGCTTATTTCAGCAAGACAATGCCAAGCCACGTGTTACATCAACGTGGCTTCATAGTAAAAGAGTGCGGGTCCCAGACAGGCCTGCCTGTAGTCCAGACCTGTCTCCCATTGAAAATGTGTGGCGCATTATGAAGCCTAAAATACCATAACGGAGACCCCCGGACTGTTGAACAACTTAAGCTGTACATCAAGCAAGAATGGGAAAGAATTCCACCCGAGAAGCTTAAAAAATGTGTCTCCTCAGTTCCCAAACGTTTACTGAGTGTTGTTAAAAGGAAAGGCCATGTAACACAGTGGTGAACATGCCCTTTCCCAACTACTTTGGCACGTGTTGCAGCCATGAAATTCTAAGTTAATTATTATTTGCAAAAAAATAAAAAAAGTTTATGAGTTTGAACATCAAATATCTTGTCTTTGTAGTGCATTCAATTGAATATGGGTTGAAAAGGATTTGCAAATCATTGTATTCCGTTTATATTTACATCTAACACAATTTCCCAACTCATATGGAAACGGGGTTTGTATTTAAGTTATTCCTTATTCTCCTTTATTACATACAACTATTATATTGAAATTTCATATTGTACATGTACGGAAAAAGATGTCGAAGAGTATTTTTATATTAAATAAGGTAAAATATGTGTTAGATTATAGGGCAATGCGTACATTGTATTGTGCACTAATATTGCCATATATCAGCTACTGTGTGGAAGTGTGGGGGAACACATATAAAAGTAACATAAAGGCATTGTATAAACTACAGAAAAGAGCTATAAGGATTATTCATAAAGTAGATTACTTAGAACACACTAACATATTATTTATTAATTCGGGTTTATTGAAATTACAGGAGCTAGTAAAGTTACAGACATTATGTGTCATGTTTAAGGCTAAAAGTAAAACTTTACCAGCAAATTTACAAAAAATGTTTGTCGTCACTTCTGAGAATGAAGAGCATAGAAGAAAAGGTCATTTCCAACATCAGTATTCAAAGACAACTTTAAAACAAATGTGCATATCAGTGGTGGGGGTTAAACGATGGAATTCTCTTTACAATGAGATAAAAGATTGTAAAAAATATATTCCAATTGAAAAAAATATATAAAGACAGAACAATAAAATCATATCGACAGCCATAAAGTGTTTACATTTTGCTTTATATTTATTATTTTACTTATTTTTTGCCTGGTTTTGTATTTGTTTTGTATCATCCCGTGAGGTGTATATTACTTTTTTTTTGTTTTGTTCGGTTTGTACTTCATGACGTTTTGCACTTGTTGTGTTTTTTTGTTTGTTTTCATTATATTTGGATGTAATTGTTGGTTTATATGATATCATTAAATAAGACTACGTATTATGTTGAAGGGGGCAGGAAAATATAAGATTTTTCTTCATCCTGCTCCTTCGCAGGCATTGGTATGTAAATGTATAATTGAATAATTGAGGTATACTTGTCTAGCGATCAAAGATGCACATCAATGAAGGAGATAAATAAAAATGAAATGAAATGAAAGTCAATAGTGCAAAGTACCGAAACAAATAATCATTAACTTAGAATTTAATGGCAGCAACACATTGCAAAAAAGTTGTCACATGGGCATTGTTACCACTGTGTTACATGGCCTTTCCTTTTAACAACACTCAGTAAACGTTTGGGAACTGAGGAGAGCCATTTTTGAAGCTTTTCAGGTGGAATTCTTTCCCATTCTTGCTTGATGTACAGCTTAAGTTGTTCAACAGTCCGGGGGTCTCCGTTGTGCTAGTTTAGGCTTCATAATGCGCCACACATTTTCAATGGGAGACAGGTCTGGACTACAGGCAGGCCAGTCTAGTACCCGCACTCTTTTACTATGAAGCCACGCTGTTGTAACATGTGGCTTGGCATTGTCTTGCTGAAATAAGCAGGGGCGTCCATGATAACGTTGCTTGGATGGCAACATATGTTGCTCCAAAACCTGTATGTACCTTTCAGCAATAATGGTGCCTTCACAGATGTGTAAGTTACCCATGTCTTGGGCACTAATACACCCCCATACCATCACAGATGCTGGCGTTTCAACTTTGCGCCTAGAACAATCCGGATGGTTCTTTTCCTCTTTGTTCCGGAAGACACGACGTTGAGTTTCCAAAAACAATTTGAAATGTGGACTCGTCAGACCACAGAACACTTTTCCATTTTGCATCAGTCCATCTTAGATTAGCTTGGGTTTCTGGGTGTTGTTGATAAATGGCTTTGGCTTTGCATAGTACAGTTTTAACTTGCACATACAGATGTAGCGACGAACTGTAATTACTGACAGTGATTTTCTGAAGTGTTTCTGAGCCCATGTGGGGATATCCTTTACACACTGATGTCACTTTTTGATGCAGTACCGCCTGAGGGATCGAAGGCCTGTAATATCATGGCTTACGTGCAGTGATTTCTCCAAATTCTCGGAACCTTTTGATGATATTACGGGCCGTAGATGGTGAAATCCCTAAATTCCTTGCAATAGCTCGTTGAGAAATGTTGTTCCTAAACTGTTGGACAATTTGCTCACACATTTGTTGACAAAGTGGTGACCCTCGCCCCGTCCTTGTTTGTGAATGACTGAGCATTTCATGGAAGCTGCTTTTATACCCAATCATGGCACCCACCTGTTCCCAATTAGCCTGTTCACCTGTGGGATGTTCCAAATAAGTGTTTGATGAGCATTCCTCAACTTTCTCAGTCCTTTTTGCCACTTGTGCCAGCTTTTTTGAAACATGTTGCAGGCATCAAATTCCAAATGAGCTAATATTTGCAAAAATGAACAATGTTTTCCAGTTTGAATGTTAAGTATCTTGTCTTTGCAGTCTATTCTATTGAATATAAGTTGAAAAGGATTTGCAAATCATTGTATTCTGTTTTTATTTACGAATTACACAACGTGCCAACTTCACTGGTTTTGGGGTTTGCAGAAGAGATGTTAGCCGCTAGTTCTCTGGCGAGGATGCTACATTCCATTGAGGAAGCCTTTGCTTGTCCTACGTCCAACCGGTAGAGCTGCTGCCCCCACAACCAGACCTCGGATAATAGGAAGATGGATAGATGGATGAATGTGCTGCAACAATTCATTATCTTAGTAATCAAGTCCTATATCTATTTCAGACCTGGGCATTCTACGCCCGTGGGCCACATCCGGCCCTTTGAGCGTCCCTGTCCGGCCCGCGTGAGGCCAATCATAAATTACAAAATACATTTTAAAAAGTATCTATGTCGAGTGTGCAATACAACGATGCTGCTTTTGTTTTGAAAAGCGTTATTTGTATTACTTCCGTGTGGACGTATGCGCGTCCGTGATTGTGAGTGAATGTGAACAGCGGCAATCACAAATTACAAAATAAAGTTGAAAAAACATCTATGTCGTGCGCGCAATACAACTGTGCTGCTTTTATTTTGATAAGTGTTATTTATGGACGTATGTCCGTGTGTAACCTGTAAGTGAAGGTGCACAGCGACAAGTGATGCACGGTTTTACTCCCGAGACGCTAAAAAGAGAAAAGTTGATGACGAATGGCGTGTTTTCAACAAGACATGGACTGCCAAGCAACGTTTCCTCTAAGGTGCGCGCCTGCGCAATTGCGCTCTGCTCAAGCGTCCTCTGCGCACCAAATCAAATCCCATCTGAATTCTAAACAAAATAAAAACACATTTATTCTGTGTAATTTTGCAATGCAACTCTGAGTGACAGTGACAACAAGCGGCCCTAACGGCATTCGTCAACACCGTTCAATTGAACACCGTTCAATTATTGTAACGTCTATCGAGATGCTTCGAGGCCAAGAATTATATCGATCACTTTATTGAGCAAAACTGTTTATATTCGGCCGTAACCACACCAAAAACACGAGTAAAACACTTCTATCTCGAAAAACTAGTCATTTTCTGCCGTACAAACCAGGCCAAAATCAACTTGTCATCTGTCGCATACCAGTGACCACTAAACCACTGGTGCATGCATGGCCATACAAAAAGTTGGACAACTCAAATACCACACAAAGTTACCGTATTTTCCGCACTATAAGGCGCACCTAAAAACCACAATTTTTCTCAAAAGCTGACAGTGCGCCTTATAACCCGGTGCGCTTTATTACGATTCATTTTCATAAAGTTTCGATCTCGCAACTTCGGTAAACAGCCGCCATCTTTTTTCCCGGTAGAACAGGAAGCGCTTCTTCTTCTACGCAAGCAACCGCCAAGGAAAGCACCCGCCCCCATAGAACAGGAAGCGCTTCTTCTTCTACCCGCCCCGGGAAGAAGAAGAAAAAACGCGCGGATATCACCGTACGTTTCATTTCCTGTTTACATCTACTAAGCGATCCGGTTCATAAAAAGACGCAATCTCTCCATCCGCACACGGATTACTACCGTATTTCACAGCAACTGATATTCCTGTGAACTGCACTGTGGAACGGGAGCACGTACGGTGAATATTCGCACCACAGGGAATGAGAAGTCATCCTTCACTGTGGTTCTAGCTTGCCATGCTAACTTCCACCCATGGTGATATTCAAAAGGAAGACCTTGCCAAAAGAGACCTTTCCAGCCGGCGTCATCATAAAAGCTAACTCGAAGGGATGGATGGATGAAGAAAAGATGAGCGAGTGGTTAAGGGAAGTTTACGCGAAGAGGCCGGGTGGCTTTTTTCACACAGCTCCGAAGGCGAACACACCTTCACTAAGACGGGCAGACAGCGCCGGACGACATACGCCAACATTTGCCAGTGGATCGTAAATGCCTGGGCAGATATTTCGGTCACAACTGTGGTCCGAGCTTTCCGGAAGGCAGCATTCACAGAACAACAGCGACACTGACTCCCGATGACTTCGACGAGACGGAACCGGCCATTTTGGATACCACGCTTGCGCAACTTTTCAATTCGGACACCGAAGACGAAGAATTCGAAGGATTTACGAATGAAGAATAACTTCAGAAGGTGAGCGCTATGTTTATTTTGTGTGTTGTGACATTAACGTTCGAGCAACATTATGTTACTATTGCTCTACACCATTTTGAATTTTACTATGTTTGTGATTGCACATTTGCGTACATTTTGGGACAGAGTTGTTAGAACGCTGGTTTTCAATATATTATTAAAGTTTGACTGAACTATCTGACTGTTTTTTTGACATTCACTTTAGCGCAGCGTTTTTTTGACATTCACTTTAGCGCAGCGTAGGCGCGGCTTATAGTCCGGGGCGGCTTATTGGTGGACAAAATTATGAAATATGTAATTCATAGAAGGTGCGGCTAATAATCCGGTGCGCCTTATAGTGCGGAAAATACGGTACACTATGACTCCTCAGTCATACGTGTGCTTATTTTACTGTCATTTATTAGTAATGTTAATTTATTTATATTAATCATGGAATGCTGATACGAGAGAAAGTTACAGGAATGCACACTTCATCCTATGCTTACATTTCATTGTGCAACATGAGGATGTTTAAGGGGAACTAAATGTGATCTCTGAAAGGGGTACAAATTATTTCCAAAGCAGTGCTTTTGGTATAAAGTTAAGTTAGGTTAAATGAAATTATTATTATTATTATTATTAATTATTATTATTATTATTATTAAGAAGCCATGGAAAACGACTTCCGGACGGCTTCGAAGCAATTCTGGACCACCATCCGCCGCCTCAGGAAGGGGAAGCAGTGCACTATCAACACCGTGTATGGTGGGGATGGTGTTCTGCTGACCTCGACTGCGGATGTTGTGGATCGGTGGAGGGAATACTTCGAAGACCTCCTCAATCCCACCAACACGTCTTCCTATGAGGAAGCAGTGCCTGGGGAGTCTGTGGTGGGCTCTTCTATTTCTGGGGCTGAGGTTGCTGAGGTAGTTAAAAAGCTCCTCAGTGGCAAGGCCCCGGGGGTGGATGAGATCCGCCCGGAGTTCCTTAAGGCTCTGGATGCTGTGGGGCTGTCTTGGTTGACAAGACTCTGCAGCATCGCGTGGACATCGGGGGCGGTACCTCTGGATTGGCAGACCGGGGTGGTGGTTCCTCTCTTTAAGAAGGGGAACCGGAGGGTGTGTTCTAACTATCGTGGGATCACACTCCTCAGCCTTCCCGGTAAGGTCTATTCAGGTGTACTGGAGAGGAGGCTACGCCGGATAGTCGAACCTCGGATTCAGGAGGAACAGTGTAGTTTTCGTCCTGGTCGTGGAACTGTGGACCAGCTCTATACTCTCGGCAGGGTCCTTGAGGGTGCATGGGAGTTTGCCCAACCAGTCTACATGTGTTTTGTGGACTTGGAGAAGGCATTCGACCGTGTCCCTCGGGAAGTCCTGTGGGGAGTGCTCAGAGATTATGGGGTATCGGACTGTCTGATTGTGGCAGTCCGCTCCCTGTATGCTCAGTGCCAGAGCTTGGTCCGCATTGCCGGCAGTAAGTCGGACACGTTTCCAGTGAGGGTTGGACTCCGCCAAGGCTGCCCTTTGTCACCGATTCTGTTCATAACTTTTATGGACAGAATTTCTAGGCGCAGTCAAGGCGTTGAGGGGATCTGGTTTGGTGGCTGCAGGATTAGGTCTCTGCTTTTTGCAGATGATGTGGTCCTGATGGCTTCATCTGGCCAGGATCTTCAGCTCTCACTGGATCGGTTCGCAGCCGAGTGTGAAGCGACTGGGATGAGAATCAGCACCTCCAAGTCCGAGTCCATGGTTCTCGCCCGGAAAAAGGGTGGAGTGCCATCTCCGGGTTGGGGAGGAGACCTTGCCCCAAGTGGAGGAGTTCAAGTACCTCGGAGTCTTGTTCACGAGTGATGGAAGAGTGGATCGTGAGATCGACAGGCGGATCGGTGCGGCGTCTTCAGTAATGCGGACGCTGTATCGATCCGTTGTGGTGAAGAAGGAGCTGAGCCGAAAGGCAAAGCTCTCAATTTACCGGTCGATCTACGTTCCCATCCTCACCTATGGTCATGAGCTTTGGGTCATGACCGAAAGGACAAGACCACGGGTACAAGCGGCCGAAATGAGTTTCCTCCGCCGGGTGGCGGGGCTCTCCCTTAGAGATAGGGTGAGAAGCTCTGCCATCCGGGGGGAGCTCAAAGTAAAGCCGCTGCTCCTCCACATCGAGAGGAGCCAGATGAGGTGGTTCGGGCATCTGGTCAGGATGCCACCCGAACGCCTCCCTAGGGAGGTGTTTAGGGCACGTCCGACCGGTAGGAGGCCGCGGGGAAGACCCAGGACACGTTGGGAAGACTATGTCTCCCGGCTGGCCTGGGAACGCCTCGGGGTCCCACAGGAAGAGCTGGACGAAGTGGCTGGGGAGAGGGAAGTCTGGGCTTCCTTGCTTAAGCTGCTGCCCCCGCAACCCGACCTCGGATAAGCGGAAGAAGATGGATGGATGGATTATTATTATTATTATTATTATTATTATTATTATTATTATTATTATTAATCTTACGGTATATATCAAAAATAATATTGAGCAAAATTTTATTGAAATATTGTCGATGTGGCCCTCCAGTGCTCGGGTTGCTCATGCGGCCCCCGGTAAAAATTAATTGCCCACCCCTGATCTATTTGTTTGGCCAATTAATAGAGTAATCGGATAAAACACTTAAAATAGCCTCAATGCATATCAAAAAAAGGAAAAAAGTACTTCTTTTTTTTTTTCTAATAAATGCACATTATAAACATTGAAATTAGGGATGTCCGATAATGGCTTTTTGCCGATATCCGATATCCCGATATTGTCCAACTCTTTAATTACCGATACCGATATCAACTGATATATACAGTCGTGGAATTAACACATTATTATGCCTAATTTGGACAACCAGGTATGGTGAAGATAAGGTACTTTTAAAAAATAATAATAAAATAAAATAAGATAAATACATTAAAAACATTTTCTTGAATAAAAAAGAAAGTAAAAGAATATACAGTTACATTGAAACTAGTAATTAATGAAAATGAGTAAAATTAACTGTTAAAGGTTAGTACTATTAGTGGACCAGCAGCACGCACAATCATGTGTGCTTACGGACTGTATTCCGGCAGACTGTATTGATATATATTGATATATAATGTAGGAACCAGAATAATAATAACAGAAAGAAACAACCCTTTTGTGTGAATGAGTGTAAATGGGGGAGGTAGGTTTTTTGGGTTGGTGCACTAATTGTAAGTGTATCTTGTGTTTTTATGTTGATTTAATAAAAAATAAAAATAAAAATAAAAATAAAACGATACCGATAATAAAAAAAACGATACCGATAATTTCCGATATTACATTTTAAAGCATTTATCGGCCGATAATATAATAATTGAAATTGCACTTTTAAAATGTGTGCATTAATAGAAATAAGAAAAATTTAAAATTAAAAAAACTCTCACCAGCAAACCAACAATGTGCGCTCTATTGCAGCGGCTGTGTATAAACTATGTTCACGTGTTTAAAGTTCCAGGCATTCCAGGCGGTCCGAATTTTATAGATTGTCATTAGTTACACTCATTTAACGATTAATTGGAGCAACAGAATATACCTCAAAGCTTTTTTATAAACAAATTAATCACAGAAAACTTGACCTGATAGAATGTTTCCCAGACCCATAGATAGAATTTACAGAATGTCTCCATTGTGGGGTGAATAAAGTCAATTATATCCTAGAACTGCCACTAACGGAGGTCTGTTATTAGTATTTATATTATAATATAATAGTAATAATATAAAAATAATTGAAGCATTGCTAAAACAGATGTGGCTTAAGAATTGTGTCTTTAAAGGGGAACATTATCACCAGACTTATGTAAGCGTCAATATATACCTTGATGTTGCAGAAAAAAGTACATATATTTTTTTAACCGATTTCCGAACTCTAAATGGGTGAATTTTGGCGAATTAAACGCCTTTCGATTATTCGATCTCGGGAAGCAATCTGCCATTTTCTCACTTTCGTCGGTGTGTTGTAGGAGGGTGTAACAACACGAACAGGGACGGATTCAAGTTGCACCAGTGGCCCAAAGATGCGAAAGTGGCAAGAAATTGGACGACATTTTTTCAAAATACGAGGATGTGGGGAAAGCCGACGAAATGGTCAGTCGTTTGTTCCGCACACTTTACCGACGAAAGCTATGCTACGACAGAGATGGCAAGAATGTGTGGATATCCTGCGACACTCAAAGCAGATGCTGACATCAACTCCAAAACTGGACGGATCAGCTTTCAGGAAAAGAGAGCGGATGAGGGTATGTCTACAGAATATATTAATTGATGAAAACTTTATTCATTACTCGCGGTTTTACGTAAATTATTATACATAAACTGTGTTTACCAATAATTTAGCTTAAAAACATTTATTTTTTTCAATCATTCGAGTACATTCGGGTAGTCTTGTTTAATGCAGTATTTTGTGTCTATTTAGGTATGGTTAACCTGAGTGCTAAAATCGTGGAAAAATATATGTTCTTAGCGCGCCTGAAATGGGCTGTCTGCACTTTCAAAGTGCATGTTGTTGCCAAATGTATTTCATATGCTGTAAACCTAGTTCATAGTTGTTAGTTTCCTTTAATACCAAACAAACACATACCAATCGTTGGTTAGAAGGCGATCGCCGAATTCGTCCTCGCTTTCTCCCGTGTCGCTGGCTGTCGTGTCGTTTTCGTCGGTTTCGCTTGCATACGGTTCAAACCGATATGGCTCAATAGCTTCAGTTTCTTCTTCAATTTCGTTTTCGCTACCTGCCTCCACACTACAACCATCCGTTTCAATACATGCGTAATCTGTTCAATCGCTTAAGCCGCTGAAATCCTAGTCTGAATCCGAGCTAATGTCGCTATAGCTTGCTGTTCTATGCGCCATGTTTGTTTGTGTTGGCATCACTATGTGACGTCACAGGAAAATGGACGGGTGTATATAACGATGGTTAAAATCAGGCACTTTGAAGCTTTTTTTAGGGATATTGCGTGATGGGTAAAATTTTGAAAAAAACTTCGAAAAATAAAATAAGCCACTGGGAACTGATTTTTAATGGTTTTAACCCTTCTGAAATTGTGATAATGTTCCCCTTTAAAACTTGTAACGCTGCAATCACATTTTCTCTGTTTCTTGCCAGGAATCCAGACTTTGAAAACATCCATGGTCCACGGAGCGGTCTTGTGGACATAAGTGCACCAAGAGATGACAACCACAAAGCCTTTTGTCGTCCCTTCTTGCCGGAGTCCCGCTCCTACTTCAATTTCTACATCAGTGAGGCTGAAGAGAGTAAGAGGAGGCAGAAACCAGAAGAGACGCAGACGGGTTCACCAAAAGCAGGGAGTATCCCCCCTGAAGCTATAGATCAGGAGGACCCAGGCTTCGGGATTGTAGATGAGCGGACACCAGACAGAGACTGTGTATTCTTGTCTCACTTCAACATCCCAAACTTTATCAACTTTGAACACAGCTCTTCGCTGGGAGATGACCTGCTGTGTGAGACACCCGGCACACTGGACCAGAACCAGCATGACCCACAAAGTGACATCCACTGACTATCCGGCTGTGAAAAGACACTTTTCTTGGAGGACATGACAGAAGCTTGGAAACATGCTCAACCTCAGAATTAACCATCCATTCGTTCATCATCTTCCGCTTATCCAAAGTCGGGTTGTGGGGCCAACAGCCGAAGCTGACAAGACCAGACTTCCCTCTCCGAAGCCACTTCGTCCAGCTCCACCTGGGGGATCCCGAGGCGTTCCCATGCCAGCCAGAGGACATAGTCTATCAGAATCAGAATCAGAAACACTTTAATAATCCCAGAGGGGGAAATTAAGATTTCCAGCACAATCCCATTCAAGATCAGACTAACATTACAGGGAGACAGAACAGGATCGCTGATGGGTATGCCAACTTCCAGCGCCCCTTACAAAAGAGGTGAGAAACAGGTAAACGCTGGGGACGGAGGGATCAGAGGTGGTGGGGAAAAAAATATTCAGTCCAAACCTGGGATCCTGAAGAGGGGGTCCAGACTGAGGCCAAGGAAGAAGAAAAACTCATAGCCATAGCACACGTAAACGTGTGTACGAGGGAAACATCAAAGCACACAAAGGACATTAAAGACATTAAAAGAGCAGAGCTGATGCAACCAGCCACTTCTACACACAGCCACAAAAGTAAAACAAAAACAACAACAAACAAAAAACATATACACTGTGGTGACCTCTGCGGTGTTCCACGCCATCGTCTGCTGGGGTGGGGGGAGCATCGCCAGAGACAGGAGCAGACCCAACAAAGCAACCAAGAGAGCCGACTCCACCCTCGGCCGCCCACCAACTCTCGGCCAGTGTCCAGTTCGGATGAAAGAGCAGTCTAAGGAGACCGAGGTGTCCGATACCTGCTCATTCAGCCAAGACACTGTGAAGCCTGTCCGTCCCGGTGCTCGGCGCCAGCTCCGCAGCCCTGTCTCTTCATTCGCATCTCCTCCAGTCTCCCCAAACGGACTCTGGTGTCTCAGAGACCCAGCAGCTGGTCTCCACGGCCAAAAGGCTCCCGGGAGGCAGATCCAGAAGTTCACAAAAAAGCACCGCAGAAGTCACGAAAGTGCCACCCCTTGTCACACAGTCCCAAAGGGTCCCGAACCAAAAGGCAAAAAAAAAACCACATGAAAACAAGAGGGAAATATCAGGAACTCAAAAGGATGACAAAGCACAGAGCTCCTGCCAACAGGAGCTCGGTCCTCCCTAAACACCTCCCTGGGGAGGCATCCGGGGGGGTTCCTGAACCGATGCTCGAACCACCTCATATGACTCCTCTCGATGTGGAAGAGCAGTGACTTTACTTTGGCTCATCCTGGATGACTGAGCTTCTTATCCTATCTCTAAAGAGAGAGGCCCACCACCCAACGGAATAAACTAATTTCGGCCGCTTGTACCCGTGATCTTGTCCTTTCGGTCACAACCCAAAGCTCATGACTGTAGGTGAGTATGGGAACGTACATTAACCGGTATATTGAAAGCTTTGCCTTCCGGCGCAGCTCCTTCTTTACCACAACGAATCGATGCAGTGTCCGCATTACTGCAGAAGCCGCACTGATCTCACGTTCCACTCTTCCCTCACTCGTGAGCTTGAACTCCTCCACTTGGGGCAATATTTTTTTTCCCAACCCGGTAATTGCACTCCACCCTTTTACGGGCGGAACCATGGACTAGGACTCGGAGGTGCTGATTCTCATCCCAGTCGCTTCACACTGTGAACCGATCCAGTGAGAGCTGAAGATCCTGGCCTAATAAAGCCATCAGGACCACATCATCTGCAAACAGCAGAGACCTAATCCTGCAACCACCAAACCGGATCCCAACAACGCCCTGACTGTGCCTAGAAATTCTGTCCTTAAAAGTTATGAACAGAATTGGTGACAAAGGGCAGCCGTGGCGTAGTCCAACCCTTACTGAAAACAGGTCCGACGTACTGCCGGCAATGCGGACCAAGCTCTGATACCGTACATCATACAGGGAGTCGACCACCATAATCAGACAGTCCGATACCCCATACTCTGAGTACTCCCCGACACAGTCGAATGCCTTATTCAAGTCCAAAAAGCACATGTAGACTGGTCGGGCAAACTCCCATGCACCCCTTAAGCACCCTGCCAAGAGTATAGAGCTGGTCCACAGTTCCACAACCAGGACAAAAATGACACTGCTCCTCCTGAATCCGAGTGTAGAGGTTGCCCTCTAGTGGGTTCTTCAGACCACCACACACTGCCAGGAATTCAGGGTATAACACTGTTTTATTTCGTTCTCACGAGGTGCGAGTCTTTTGCTTCCCAGCAACAAGTCTTTCTGCGTCTGCCAAGCAGCACCTCCAACTCCGACTACTCGTCTCATCACGGCTGCTGCTAATAAAGGCGACAGGTGATTAGATAACAAGGCCCACCTGGGCCATCTACGCACCTGTCGCTGTCTTCGAGGCCAGTCCTGGCAACACCCCGCTTCGCGGCAGGCCCGCAGGCCACGCCCTCCTCCACACCAAGGTTCGACTATCAGGCGTAGCCCGCTCTCCAGTACACCCGAATAGACCTTACCAGGAAGGCTGAGAGGTTTGATCCCACGATAATTGGAACACACCCTCTGGTTACCCTTCTTAAAGGGACGAACTACCACCTAGGTCTGTCAATCCAGATGTACCGCCCCAGATGTCCAGGAGACGCTTAAAAAAAAAAATACTCCAAAAGTAGAGTCGCATTATTAAAACACCAAAGTTACTAGACTAGAATAGTTCTTTTGTGGTATCATTCCTCCCACCAGTTATTAATGATGACGCTGCCGTTCATAATGCTGCAAAGTAGACGCTGCAAAAGTACAGTCCTAGTATTGCAAGTAGAAACTCTAAATTACTAGACGAGTATAGTTCTTCTACGCCATCGTTCCTCTCACCAGTTATTAATGATAACGTTGCCTTTCATAATGCTGCATAGTAGGCCCTGAAAAAATATATACTACAAAAGTACAGTCCTAGTGTTAGAGTTATAAACCCAAAACTACTCGACCAGAATAGTTGTTTTATGACATCATTCCTCCCACCAGTTATTAATAACGCTGCCTTACATAATCTTGCAAGGGAGATGCTGAAAAATGTATACAACAAAAGTACAGTGCTAGTATTGCAAGTAGAAACTCAAATTTACTAGACTAGTATAGTTATTTTACGCCATCGTTCCTCCCACCAGTTATTAACGATAACACCGCATTGTATAATGCGGCAAAGGAGAGGCTTAAAAAAATATACTACAAAAGTGAACTCCGAGTATTACAACACCAAAGTTACTAGATTAAAATTTTTATTTTGTGGTATCGTTCCTCCCACCAGTTATTAATGATGACATTGCCTTTCATAATGCTGCAAAGTAGACGCTGGAAGAATTATACTACAAAAGTGCAGTCCTAGTATTGCAAGTAGAAACTCAAAATTACTAGACTAGTATAGTTATTCTACGCCATCGTTCCTCTCACCAGTTATTAATGATAACGCTGCCTTGCATATTGTGGCATAGTAGACACTAAAAAAATATATACCACAAAAGTACAGTCCTAGTGTTAGAGGTATAAACTCAAAACTACTAGACCAGAAAAGTTGTTTTATGACATCATTCCTCCCACCAGTTATTAATAATAACGCTGCCTTACATAATCTTGCAAGGGAGATGCTGAAAAATGTATCCAACAAAAGTACAGCACTAGTATTGCAAGTAGAAACTCAAAATTACTAGACTAGTATAGTTATTTTACACCATCGTTCCTCCCACCAGTTATTAACAATAACCCCACATTGCATAATGCGGCAAAGGAGAGGCTTAAAAAATATACTACAAAAGTAAAGTCGAGTATTACAACACCAAAGTTACGAGACTAACATTTTTATTTTGCGGTATAGTTCCTCCCACCAGTTATTAATGATAACGTTGCCTTTCATAATGCTGCATAGTAGACCCTGAAAAGATATATACTACAAAACTACAGTCCTAGTGTTAGAGTTATAAACCCAAAATGACTGGACCAGAATAGTCATTTTATGACATCGTTCTTCCCACCAGTTATTAATAATAACGCTGCCCTGCATAATCTTGCAAGGGAGATGCTGAAAAATGTATACAACAAAAGTACAGTGCTAGTATTGCAAGTAGAAACTCAAAATTACTAGGCCAGTATAGTTATTCTACGCCATCGTTCCTCTCACCAGTTATTAATGATAACGCTGCCTTGCATATTGTGGCATAGTAGACCCTGAAAAAACATATACTACAAAAGTACAGTCCTAGTGTTCGAGGTATAAACCCAAAACTACTCGACCAGAATAGTTGTTTTATGACATCGTTCCTCCCACCAGTTATTAATAATAACGCTGTCCGACATAATCTTGCAAGGGAGATGCTGAAAAATGTATACAACAAAAGTACAGCGCTAGTATTGCAAGTAGAAACTCAAAATTACTAGACCAGTATAGTTATTTTACACCATCGTTAATCCCACCAGTTATTAACAATAACACCGCATTGCAAAATGCGGCAAAGGGGAGGCTTAAAAAAATATACGACAAAAGTAAAGTCCGAGTATTACTACACCAAAGGTACTAGACTAAAATTTGTATTTTGTGGTATCGTTTCTCCCACCAGTTATTAATGATAATGTTGCCTTTCATAATGCTGCAAAGTAGAGGCTGAAAGAATTATACTACAAAAGTACAGTCCTAGTATTGCAAGTCAAAGTCAAAATTACTAGATTAGTATAGTTATTCTACGCCATCGTTCCTCTCACCAGTTATTAATAATAACGCTGCCGTGCATATTGTGGCATAGTAGACCCTAAAAAAATATATACTACAAAAGTACAGTCCTAGTATTACAACACCAAAATTACTAGACTAAAATTTGTATTTTGTGGTATCGTTCCTCCCACCAGTTATTAATGATGACGTTGCCTTTCATGACGCTGCAAAGTAGACGCTGAAAGAATTATACTACAAAAGTACAGTCCTAGTATTGCAAGTAGAAACTCAAAATTACTAGACTAGTATAGTTATTCTACACCATCGTTCCTCTCACCAGTTATTAATGATAACACTGCCTTGCATATTGTGGCATAGTAGACCCTAAAAAAATATATACTAGAAAAGTACAGTCCTAGTGTTAGGGGTATAAACCCAAAATTACTGGACCAGAATAGTCATTTTATGACATTGTTCCTCCCACCAGTTATTAATAATAACACTGCCTTGCATAATCTTGCAAGGGAGATGCTGAAAAATGTATACAACAAAAGTACAGTGCCAAAATTGCAAGTAGAAACTCAAAATTACTAGACTAGTATAGTTATTTTACGCCATCGTTCCTCCCACCAGTTATTAACAATAACACCGCATTGCATAATGCGGCAAAGGAGACGCTGAAAGAATTATACTACAAAAGTAAAGTCCGAGTATTACAACACCAAAGTTACGAGACTAAAATGTTTATTTTGTGGTATCGTTCCTCCCACCAGTTATTAATGATAACGTTGCCTTTCATAATGCTGCATAGTAGACCCTGAAAAATATATACTACAAAATTACAGTCCTAGTGTTAGAGTTATAAACCCAAAATGACTGGACCAGAATAGTCATTTTATGACATCGTTCCTCCCACCAGTTATTAATAATAACGCTGCCCTGCAAAATCTTGCAAGGGAGATGCTGAAAAATGTATACAACAAAAGTACAGTGCCAGAATTGCAAGTAGAAACTCTAAATTACTAGGCTAGTATAGTTATTCTACGCCATCGTTCCTCTCACCAGTTATTAATGATAACGCTGCCTTGCATATTGTGGCATAGTAGACCCTGAAAAAACATATACTACAAAAGTACAGTCCTAGTGTTCGAGGTATAAACCCAAAACTACTCGACCAGAATAGTTGTTTTATGACATCGTTCCTCCCACCAGTTATTAATAATAACGCTGTCCGACATAATCTTGCAAGGGAGATGCTGAAAAATGTATACAACGAAAATACAGTGCTAGTATTGCAAGTAGAAACTTAAAATTACTAGACTAGTACAGTTATTTTACGCCATCGTTCCTCCCACCAGTTATTAACAATAACACCGCATGCTATAATGCGGCAAAGGAGAGGCTTAAAAAAATATACGACAAAAGTAGAGTCGGAGTATTACAACACCAAAGTTACTAGACTGAAATTTTTATTTTGTGGTATCGTTCCTCCCACCAGTTATTAATGATGACGTTGCCTTTCATAATGCTGCATAGTAGACCCTGAAAAAATATATACTACAAAAGTACAGTCCTAGTGTTAGAGGTGTAAACCCAAAATAACTAGACCAGAATAGTAATTTTATGACATCGTTCCTCCCACCAGTTATTAATAATAACGCTGCCTTGCATAATCCTGCAAGGGAGATGCTGAAAAATGTATACAACAAAAGTACAGTGCTAGTATTGTAAGTACAAACTCAAAGTTACTAGACTAGTATAGTTATTTTACGCCATCGCTCCTCCCCCCAGTTATTAACAATAACACCGCATTGCATAATGCGGCAAAGGAGATGCTCCAAAAAATATACTACAAAAGTAAAGTCCGAGTATTACAACACCAAAGTTACTAGACTAAAAATTGTATTTTGTGGTATCGTTCCTCCCACCAGTTATTAATGATGACGTTGCCTTTCATAATGCTGCATAGTAGACCCTGAAAAAATATATACTACAAAAGTAAAGTCTGAGTATTACAACACCAAAGTTACTAGACTAAAATTTTTATTTTGTGGTATCGTTCCTCCCACCAGTTATTAATGATGACGTTGCCTTTCATGATGCTGCAAAGTAGACGCTGAAAGAATTATACTACAAAAGTACAGTCCTAGTATTGCAAGTAGAAACTCAAAATAACTAGACTAGTATAGTTATTCTAGGGCATCGTTCCTCTCACCAGTAATTAATGATAACGCTGCCTTGCATATTGTGGCATAGTAGACCCTAAAAAAATATATACTACAAAAGTACAGTCCTAGTGTTCGAGGTATAAGCCCAAAATTACTAGACCAGAATAGTCATTTTATGACAACGTTCCTCCCACCAGTTATTAATAATAACGCTGCCTTGCATAATCCTGCAAGGGAGATGCTGAAAAATGTATACAAGAAAAGTACAGTGATAGTATTGTAAGTACAAACTCAAAATTACTAGACTAGTATAGTTATTTTACGCCATCGTTCCTCCCCCCAGTTATTAACAATAACACCGCATTGCATAATGCGGCAAAGGAGATGCTCCAAAAAATATACTACAAAAGTAAAGTCCGAGTATTACAACACCAAAGTCACGAGACTAAAATGTTTATTTTGTGGTATCGTTCCTCCCACCAGTTATTAATGATGACGTTGCCTTTCATAATGCTGCAAAGTAGACGCTGAAAGAATTATTCTACAAAAGTACAGTCCTAGTATTGCAAGTAGAAACTCAAAATTACTAGACTAGTATAGTTATTCTACACCATCGTTCCTCTCACCAGTTATTAATGATAATGCTGCCTTGCATATTGTGGCATAGTAGACCCTAAAAAAATATATACTACAAAAGTACAGTCCTAGTGTTAGAGGTATAAACCCAAAACTACTAGACCAGAAAAGTTGTTTTATGACATCATTCCTCCCACCAGTTGTTAATAATAACGCTGCCTTACATAATCTTGCAAGGGAGATGCTGAAAAATGTATACAACAAAAGTACAGTGCTAGTATTGCAAGTAGAAACTTAAAATTACTAGACTAGTATAGTTATTTTACGCCATCGTTCCTCCCACCAGTTATTAACAATAACACCGCATTGCATAATGCGGCAAAGGAGAGGCTTAAAAAAATATACGACAAAAGCAAAGTCCGAGTATTACAACACCAAAGTTACTAGACTAAAATTTTTAATTTTGTGGAATCGTTCCTCCCACCAGTTATTAATGATGACGTTGCCTTTCATAATGCTGCATAGTAGACCCTGAAAAAATATATACTACAAAAGTACAGTTCTAGTGTTCGAGGTATAAACCCAAAACTACTAGACCAGAATAGTTGTTTTATGACATCGTTCCTCCCACCAGTTATTAATAATAACGCTGCCTTACATAATCTTGCAAGGGAGATGCTGAAAAATGTATACAACAAAAGTACAGCACTAGTATTGCAAGTAGAAACTCAAAATTACTAGACTAGTATAGTTATTTTACACCATCGTTCCTCCCACCAGTTATTAACAATAACACCGCATTGCATAATGCGGCAAAGGAGAGGCTTAAAAAATATACTACAAAAGTAAAGTCGAGTATTACAACTCCAAAGTTACGAGACTAACATTTTTTTGTGTGGTATCGTTCCTCCCACCAGTTATTAATGATAATGTTGCCTTTCATAATGCTGCATAGTAGACCCTGAAAAAATATATACGACAAAAGTACAGTCCTAGTGTTAGAGGTATAAACCCAAAATTACTAGACCAGAATAGTTGTTTTATGACATCGTTCCTCCCACCAGTTATTAATAATAACGCTGCCTTACATAATCCAGCAAGGGAGATGCTGAAAAATGTATACCACAAAAGTACAGTCCTAGTACTGTATTCCAGGTCCAAGTCAAAGTCAAAATTACTAGACTAGAATAGTTATTTTATGCCATCGTTCCTCCCACCAGTTATTAATGATAATGCTGCCTTGCATAATGCTGCATAGTAGACCCTGAAAAAATATATACAACAAAAGTACAGCCCTATAAACCCAAAATTATTTCCCACCAGTTGTTAATAATAACGCTGCCTTGTATAATCCTGCAAGGGAGATGCTGAAAAATGTATACCACAAAGAAGATGCTGAAAAAAAAATATTACAAAAGTACAGCCCTAGACTAGATTTGTTCTTTTCCGTCGTCGTTCCTCCCACCAGTTATTAATGATAATAATGATGACCTTGCATAATGCTGCTTTAAAAGTCACAGTCATACACTCAATTACAAGTAAATAATTGTCATTTTATGCAGTTGTTTTTCATAACTGGCTTAAACTCAACAGTGGAAGTCCTAACGCACAAGACTATGTATACAGTTTATTGCAGCGCTATCTGCTGGATGTGATTGGTACCTGCACCACTTTAAACCAAAACAAGTCGACTGCAAAAATGTAATTTTTTTTAACCAGATCTTGATGGAAAATGCACATAGAGTACGTGATTGGCGTAGTTTGTGCCTAATCCTGCTCACTATAAAATTGAATCAAACCCATTTGTGTAGCGAACATATTCCTCATGTACACAGTTCTGATACACTCTCGCGTGCAACAAATTATCGGGCGGCCATTATTATGCAAAGGAAGACGGCGAGTGTTATTATTGTCAGCAAGAAGGATGTGCCGGGAATGCTAAATGGTCCATCAAGCTCAATTAAGTAAATAGGCTTTCACATGTGACACAGACCCAGCCAGCTCGAACTATGAAATTCCTTACATACCAATTACGTGCTCTCACCATTCACCCAGGCGGACATATTTCCTGTTGAAGTCTCTTGTCAGAGTGATGAATTGTCAATGACAGCCATTCCTAAATTGTGGAACGGGTACCACCAGGTGCCGTCGAGTGGTACGCCAAAAAAATCACTTCAAACACGGTGTTATTGTTCAAACTGTGTGTAATGTTACAGTGGCCAAAAAAAATTCAATAAACTTGTTAAATAAAACATTTGTTTTGTTTTTAATGAATATCTAGGCCTACTACGCTACTGTATTTTAATGTTGGTACTTGGAGAGACAAGTGTTTTCTGGGGTGGTAATTGGTAAAAAGAAATATGTATTGCACGGGAATTAGTAGGATAATTACGTATTTTGCTTAATTATTCAAAATGAAGGTAAAGATGTGCTCTCCCTTTAAATGGACTTGCTTCCTCATAGAGCTTGTTTGTGAACACCAAACCAAACGTGGGTGGTTAGGGTGTCCGCCCTGAGATCGGTAGGTTGTGAGTTCAAACCCCGGCCGAGTCATACCAAAGACTATAAAAAAAAAAAAGGGACCCATTATCTCCCTGCTTGGCACTCAGCATCAAAGGGTTGGAATTGGGGGTTAAATCACCAAAAATGATTCCCGGGCGCGGCCACCGTTGCTGCCCACTGCTCCCCTCACCTCTCAGGGGGTGAACAAGGGGATGGGTCAAATGCAGAGGACAAATTTCACCACACCTGGTGTGTGTGTGACAATCATTGGTACTTTAACTTTAACTATTATATCCCTCACACACAGCTTTTAGAAAAAGCAGGCTTTGCTCCACGTCTTAAAGTAAAGCCGACGATCCGTCAGTCAGCTACATGATGTGGGAGCTGTAAGTTTGATCCTTCTGTTTAAATATACAGTATAGGCCAAAAGTTTGGACACACCTTCTCATTTAATGCATTTTCTTTATTTTCATGACTATTTACATTGTAAATTGTCACTGAAGGCATCAAAACTATGAATGAGCACATGTGGAGTTATGTACTTAACAAAAAAAAAGGTGAAATAACTGAAAACATGTTTTATATTCTAGTTTCTTCAAAATAGCCACCCCCTTTGCTCCGATTACTGCTTTGCACACTCTTGGCATTCTCTCCATGAGCTTCAGGAGGTAGCCGCCTGAAATGGTTTTGGCTTCACAGGCGTGCTTGAAGCTCATCGAGAGAATGCCGAGAGTGTGCAAAGTAGTAATCAGAGCAAAGGGTGGCTATTTTGAAGAAACTAGAATATTTTCAGTTATTTCACCTTTTTTTGGTAAAGTACATAACTCACATGTTCATTCATAGTTGTGATGCCTTCAGTGACAATCTACAATGTAAATAGTCATGAAGGTGTGTCCCAACTTTTGGCCTGTACTGTATATATATATATATATATATATATATTTATATATATATATATATATATATAGATAGATATAGATAGGTTAATTATCACTTCATATCACATGCTTAAAGGTGTGATCGGGCCAACAAGTATAACAAGGAAGGAGTCTGTTCTTACTTAGACAAAATGTAGCAGCTGTTTAGACACGCAGTGGAAGTATGACAAAAGGCGATAAAATAGTGTGTTAGTTGTGGGGATGTGTGTGTCCCTCCTGGATTACAAAGTGCTTCTTATGACACAAAAGATGTGTATTATATTGGTAAAAGAGAATACTTTTTCAATAGACTGTGCTCAATCGCAATCGTTGGTTACATATGCACATTCTCAGAATAGAAAAACCATATTGTATAGGGATGTTGTTGCGTCTGACCAGCTTTTTCCTCCCAGGGAATTAAAGTCGCTGGTCAATCCCAAGTTCTTTCGATGACATATATGCTGAGTAAGAAGGACCATCAAGACAGAATAGGAATATTATCATGTTTTACTGAAGCTTTAGGAGAACAGCCCAGACCAATACATTCATACCGGCTTCTCAAATTGTTCTAACATTCAAACGGAAAAAAAACTACTCCTTGAAAAGGAAAGCCTCTCCCGTCCCCAACACTGATAAGGCAAGGAGGGGGATGTATCTTTTTCACATTCCAATGTCTAAAACACTAAACAGACCTATGTAGACAAAGAAAAACTGGTACACAGAGTATACAATGGAAAAGTACTATCTGCTCACGCTATGCCACAGGTGTCAAACTCTTGGACATCATTTTATCTGGCCCGCAAACACCTGGAAATGGTATGTGTCAATAAAGTACTTAATATTTTCTCACTAAATGTAATGGATTTTTTTCATTTTGACAGAAAAAATATATGTACTGCTTTGTATACTTTAATAGTATCCAATATTGCAACAAATATTACAGTATATTATCATACTTTCCAAACATTTTTTTGTTCTAGACGGCTTCGAAGCGATTCTGGACCACCATCCGCCGCCTCAGGAAAGGTAAGCAGTGCAATGTCAACACTGTGTATGGTGGGGATGATGTTCTGCTGACCTCAACTGCGGATGTTGTGGATCGGTGGAGGGAATACTTCGAAGACCTCCTCAGTCCTACCAACACGTCTTCCTATGAGGAAGCAGTGCCTGGGGAATCTGTGGTGGGCTCTTCTATTTCTGGGGCTGAGGTTGCCAAGGTAGTTAAAAAGCTCCTCGGTGGCAAGGCCCCGGGGGTGGATGAGATCCGCCTGGAGTTCCTTAAGGCTCTGGATGCTGTGGGGCTGTCTTGGTGGACAAGACTCTGCAACATCGCGTGGACATCGGGGGCGGTAGCTCTGGATTGGCAGACCGGGGTGGTGGTTCCAACTATCATGGGATCACACTCCTCAGCCTTCCCGGTAAGGTCTATTCAGGTGTACTGGAGAGGAGGCTACGCCGGATAGTCAAATCTCGGATTCAGGAGTAACAGTGTGGTTTTTGTCCTGGTCGTGAAACTGTGGACCAGCTCTATACTCTCGGCAGGGTCCTTGAGGGTGCATGGGAGTTTGCCCAACCAGTCCACGTGTGCTTTGTGGACTTGGAGAAGGCATTCGACCGTGTACCCCGGGAAGTCCTGTGGGGAGTGCTCAGAGAGTATGGGGTATCGGACTGTCTGATTGTGGCGGTCCGCTCCCTGTACAATCAGTGTCAGAGCTTGGTCCGCATTGCCGGCAGTAAGTCGGACCCGTTTCTAGTGAGGGTTGGACTCCCCAAAGGCTGCCCTTTGTCACCAATTCTGTTCATAACTTTTGTGGACAGAATTTCTAGGCGCAGTCAGGGCGTTGAGGGTATCTGGTTTGGTGGCTGCAGGATTAGGTCTCTGCTTTTTGCAGATGATGTGGTCCTGATGGCTTCATCTGGCCAAGATCTTCAGCTCTCGCTGGATTGGTTCGCAGCCGAGTGTGAAGCAACTGGGATGGGAATTAGCACCGACAAGTCCGAGTCCATGGTTCTCGCCCGGAAAAGGGTGGAGTGCCATCTCCGGGTTGGGGAGGAGATCTTTCCCCAAGTGGAGGAGTTCAAGTACCTCGGAGTCTTGTTCACGAGTGAGGGAAGAGTGGATCGTGAGGTCGACTGGTGGATCGGTGCGGCGTTTTTATAATGCGGACGCTGCATCGATCCGTTGTGGTGAAGAAGGAGCTTAGCCGGAAGGCAAAGCTCTCAATTTACCGGTCGATCTACGTTCTTGTCCTCACCTATGGTCATGAGCTTTGGGTTATGACCAAAAGGACAAGATCACGGGTACAAGCGGCCGAAATGAGTTTCCTCCGCCAGGTGGTGGGGCTCTCCCTTAGAGATAGGGTGAGAAGCTCTGTCATTCGGGAGGATCTCAAAGTAAAGCCGCTGCTCCTCCACATCGAGAGGAGCCAGATGAGGTGGTTCGGGCATCTGGTCAGGATGCCACCCGAACGCCTCCCTAGGGAGGTGTTTCGAGCACGTCCAACCAGTGGGAGGCCACGGGAAAAACCCAGGACACGTTGGGAAGACTATGTCTCCCGGCTGGCCTGGGAACGCCTCGGGACCCCCCGGGAGGAGCTTGACGAAATGGCTGGGGAGAGGGAAGTCTGGGCTTCCCTGCTAGGCTGCTGCCCCCGCGACCCGACCTCGGATAAGCGGAAGAAGATGGATGGGTGGATGGATGGACTTAATAATCTGCTTGACTTATGATTTTACAGCAAACTACCCATCAAATGAATACAAATGACAATACATTTTACGGTGTTCTTTACAGCATATTACTGTAAATTGTTTTTGACGGTGTTTACTGTATTTTTCGGCCTATAAGTCGCAGTTTTTTTCATGGTATATATGTTTTTTTTTCCTTTTTTTTATGCGTTTTCGGCAGGTGCGACTTATACTCCGGTGCGACTTATACTCCGAAAAATACGATACTGTAAATGGAAAAACCATACATTTGTTTTTACGGTGGAAAAACATGGCTGCTAAGTTGCCAGAATAAAAAAAGGAACTTGTACTGTTTTTCCATTGACAAAATAATGTTGTTAAAAACACAATGTAAATTTAATAGTATAATTCTGGCAACTAAGCTACCAGCTTTTTCCGTAAAAAAACAGTGGCACTGTTTTTATATTTACCCTAAAATGTTGAAAAAAAAAATAATCATTTCACAGTGAAATTTTGTAAATGTAAAAATGTTACTGTAAAATCGACAGTCTACTTAAAACAATTTATATAATTAATAATGAAATCCAGAGACAAATTCATACATTATTCACTGTTACAAGCGGCCCTGTGATGGCAGCAATAGCTACTATGTGGTCTTTAATGAAAACCAGTTTGACATCCCTGCACTATGCGGTTGTTTAGGGCCACAACCACTAGGGAGGCCACTTGATCCTGGCCATGACTTGAAGATGTTTTTCAATCATTTCGATCTGTCTGTTGCAAAAGACAAGTGGCGACAAACCTCAGCACGGAATACTTCGATGTTCACTCAACACAGACGTCATAACTGTGGTGTATTTGGTACATCTCCAGTCTCCGGTCGATACAGAGCTGCAGTAAAAATACAAATTACCAGCATTTATGTCACTGCTTGTCTCCCAAGGCCAAATGAGAATAAAAACATAATTCTTGAAAAACACATTGTGGAAGTTGCTTCCAAGCAGTTCCAGTGTAGACACGGCACAAGAGTTTTTAATGTACATAGGTTTTTTCAAAATCTTTCTCCCGCAGGACGTGACTTTTCAGTCACGTCCGTATCCTCTCTCTCCTCCTGCTCCCGGCAGCTTACTGCTAAAGACAACGGATGATTAGATTAACACCTACCACCTGTGAAATCTAATCACCCGCCAGCTGTGTCTCGCCGTCAGCACTGCCACGCCCTCGTCTGATGGTGCTCTGTCCTCAGCACCATGGACAGAGGCGGTGACCTTTGCTCCTGCAGACAGCGCTGGCCACGCCTCCCCCCTACCCACACATACACACAGTGGTGTGCCGTCAGGGCCAGCAAGGCCTACCATAAAGCATTAACATAAATTAATAAAAGTTCATTCTATTTTTTATTTACTTTTCATAAATATATAAAAGTATTCATCATATTCTCTTCATGTCATATTAGGCTGCAGTGTTGCTGTTTTTAAGTTAGAGCTTTTATCCAATCAGAATTCAGCTATCTTGTTGCCAGCGCCGTGTGATTTCTGCCGGAGGACATTCAGTTAACAGACAGTTGCTATAGCCAATCAGATCATGAGTTTTTGACAGTAGCCCATCTAGGTAGCCCATACTTGCCAACCTTGACACCTCCGATTTCGGGAGGTTTGGGTGGCTGGGGGGGCGTGGTTGGGGGCGTAGTTAAGAGGGGAGGAGTATATTTACAGCTAGAATTCACCAAGTCAAGTATTTCATATATATATATATATATATATATATATATATATATATATATATATATATATATATATACCACCCTTTGCTTTGATTACTGCTTTGCACACTCTTGGCATTCTCTCCATGAGCTTCAAGAGGTAGTCACCTGAAATGGTTTTTCCAACAGTCTTGAAGGAGTTAGCTCATGGAGAGAATGCCAAGGGTGTGCAAAGCAGTAATCAGAGCAAAGGGTGGCTATTTTGAAGAAACTAGAATATAAAACATGTTTTCAGTTATTTCACCTTTTTTTGTTAAGTACATAACTCCACATGTGTTCATTCATAGTTTTGATGCCTTCAGTGACAATCTACAATGTAAATAGTCATGGAAATGTAAAGAAACACGCACAAAAGAAGGCAACATGAAGT
>NC_084573.2:12890000-12937500 GCF_033978685.3 Nerophis lumbriciformis | reverse complement strand
TACACAATTAATATTAAGATACAGTGTGCCATTTCTATAAAGCAACTGCTTCAACGTAAAACTACAATTCGGTTTTACTGTAAATGCTTGAATTGTTTAGGAAAAATGTAATAGTTCAGTATGGTGACGTGTTATACATCCCAGGGATGTTCAAATGTCATTGTTTAGTTTAATCCAATATGCGTCACAAAAGTTACGCAATTTAGTTAATGTTATTGTTACGTCTGTAAAGGAGTTATGTATATACCCCTTCTCCGAGTCTCGGCAATTACTGATGGCTTGTTTACTTCCTTGGTTTAACATTAACAAGGTTACCATTTTCTATCAGGGAAAGAAAGTGATAAGTAATGTGTGATAGTAATAGATGGGTTTTGTGCATGGCTTATTTAGTAAAGGAAATAATGAGTAAAAACAGACACTGTATAGTGATTAAATAAACACAGAATATATCCTAAATGCTGTAATACCTTAATTAAGATATTAAAAGTACAGGTATAAAACTGACACACTGGTTAATGAGTGTAATGTATGGTAGGACCTCAAATAACAAAAAAATATGTAAAGTAAAGATCAAACCAGCGTGATGACAGTGTGTATTTGTCCCAACCCAAACAAAAAGTAAACCTAGACTCTTATCAAAGATGACAAAAAGCAAAAGTTGCGGAAAACGGAGCAAAAATATGCTTTTTTCTGATACCTGATACGGTTTCGATTCTTAGAAGCCGTTTACCAAGGACCACTGAATGCATCATGTTACCACACAGCTGCGTGAGCTGGAAAAGGGGGCAGAACTTCCAGCAGCGGTGCATTTCTCACATGCCACACTTACTGCCGCCCTTGTACAGTTGTGGATGTTTTTGCTTGATGAGGGACTAAACGTTCGTTGGTTAGGCATGCAAAAAGACAGCAGCACACGCGTGGTGGCGGCTAATCTGTTTCCAGAAGAAAGAAAAGTTTACGTCTGAAATCTGACCAAAGGGTGAGTTGCTCTCGGCTGCAAAGTTATGGACTGATTTGCTCTGGCAAAATATCCTGTTTAGGATTATTTTCTGCTCTTTCTATTCTCTTTGCTCTGTAGGAGTGTAAGTTCTAAAGCAAAATGTTCACAAACTACATAAAGAATCTGAATGATATGGTATTTACCACGGTAAGCATTCAGGTTATCTGCTCTCCTGCATGTCATTGCTGTGCTGAGAGATGCATGGCCAGACTAAAAAATGGTCTATGGACATAATTAATCCCTACTTATATTCTCCTAAACCTGCTCTGCCTTCATTTGTTCATAGACAATATAAAGACTGTATGCGCCGTTTGCTCTTCACATATAATAATATACTTTATTAAAAAGCGCATGTTTTATAATGCTTTTGTGTTCAAATTCCACACTGATTTCTGTAATTTGCTGTAGTCTGACAACCAAGAAGAGCCGCAGAGTCCTGGGGTCTTGGGACGAATTGGTAGCTGGCTCAGTCCATGGAAAGGAAGGAGTCCCAAGAGTCCCACTGAAAATTCATCCCCAACTCATGATCAAGCACTGAAGTCGGAGAAAGACGAGAGTACGAAATCTGCCAGTGCCGAGGCAAAGACACACCAGTGGGGGGAGAAAGAAAAGAGCTCAAATCCCGATCCACTGGGTCCCTCAAGAGACATTTCATGCTTTGAAGAAGTGGTCGCCACGCAGTCTGCCCACAGAGAACGCTCTGTAGTGAGCAGCAGTGTGGCCGCAGGAGGCGGGCCAAGAGAGGCGGAGTTTTTAGTCAGCAAAAAGAAGCGAATAGGGCAGGCAAATAAGGGCAGCCATGCTCCTTTGGCGGGCGGGAATTCTGAAAGTGTTGCTAGTTATCTGACAGATCTCTCTGCCACCTCTTCTTCCTCTGAGCAGGGTGTGGTATGGAACTCTGACCAGGGCCAAGACCAGAAAGCTGCACAGGCCCAGGCAGGAAAGAGGCTGCATGTGTACGTGGAGGAGACCAGCGTGACTCACTGTGGCCAAGACACCTTAACAGGACAGGAAGTGATTCTCACCAAAATTGAAAAAAAGCTACCGGTCTTCCAAAAGTCAAAATCATCAGAATTGTCAAGTGTTGATTCATTGAGAAGCTCAAGTTCAAAAGCAGAGGAAAACAAATCACAAATCAACAGCATAGAGACACAGCAGGGCGTGTCACAGAAACTACACAAAGACTGCCAGTTGGAGCTTGAACCAGATAAAAAACAAACAGAGGCTGGCAACATGGGGCGTAAAAACTCAGCTAAGAAGAAAACGAGGAAGAACATTCAGGGAGATGGAGTGTGCAGCCCTCAGGAAAAATTGCCTGTCAATGTCCAACCTGTTCAAGAGGGATTCCCTTCCCCCAAAAGCTCAGCGACCAGCCTACAGGGGGAAAGTCCACAGAGTCAAGTGGAGGAGCAACCTAGTGACTCCTCCTCTAAGCACGGCCTCACCTCACTGGCCTCACCTGGAGGTGGAGAAAATGAGACTTCCTGTACTGATGCCAACAAGAATGCAGACAAAGTCTTGGGCTCACATCCAGTCACTGCAACAGCTGATGGAAGGGCAGACATGGAGGATGACGAACATTTTTACAGAGTGGAGCGGAAGACAGAGACACCGGAGTCCAAACGTAGGAGTATCAAAGTTTCTCGGAGCGAGGTAAAGCTTTTTCGGAAAAATGTACCTTTAAAAACTGAGAAAAGAATAGTTGAGGTGGACCTGGAGTCTACGCCGGACCAAGACAAAAAGGTAGAAAAGGATAAGCCCCATACAGAGACTGATGAAAGGTAAGGCATTTTCTTGACTATTATCTTTCAATTTTTCAATAACAATCCATGACTCGTCATAGTTTCATGAAGACGGCTTAAAATCCATTTGTCTTAGCATAACTGTGTTCAGAACAAGAATTTGTGTTGAAGCATAGAATATTGTAAATCTATCTAATGTAGTTGTACAGTGTAATTTTATTTTAAGCTTTTGGAATGTATCATCTTCGATATGTAGACAAAACTAGAGTGATTATCTATGTAGATAATGTAAAAAAAACAACATTCTGCAATGTGTATAAATTATGATAAAATTACCATTTTGCCATCATATGTAGACGGCAAGATATGAAGAAACCAGAGAAGCCAACAGTTCCAATCCCGGGCCGGATTGCAGCTAAGATCAACCTATTTGAGCGCCAGTCAGCCACGACGGGCCTCAAAAAGACCATTCAAATCCCGAGGAGCGCCGATGTCTCTCCTGCTAGAAAAACTACAGAGGGGCTCAAAGCGGATTTTCTACCCCCGGTGCAGAGGTCAAAATCAGCGGACCGATATGGCGCTGCCACTTCCAGCCCTGTGCCACCCGAACAGGAAATTAAGCTGACGGTCAAAGAGAGGGCAAAGAACTTTAAAGAAGAACCTACAAGAGATTTTAAATCAATGCTGCCTCAAAAGTCCCCCAAGATAGAAATTACTAAAAAACCCATCAAATCTGTGGCAACCGCTGCATCAGAATCATCAGAACCCGACAGTCAGGGTAAACTGGAAACTAAAGCAATGACTGTGGTAACACTAAAACCAGACGGACAGGATATCACTGTTAGTGGGGTAAAACCTTCCACACCTATGAAACAACATGGCACCCAGATCTCAAAGGCAGATGGCCAGAATACGCAACTTAACAGTGTCCCAACAAAAAGCACAAATGATACAGCAGAACTGACTAATGATATAAGTACACGGTCAAAAGTCGCTGCTAGATCAGGGTCTCGGCCTAAACGAAGAAGAAGTAAGGAGCCGACTAGTCCTGTGGCCGAAAATCGGGACAACGAGCCAGACTCAAGTCAACAAAATGTCTCCTCTGAAAAACAAGTTGATGATGTGGTCTTTCTACCACCTGATGAAGTAGGAGTTACATCTAATAAAAACAGATTTGTAAAGGAATCTGACATTGCTGATACAAAAAAACAGTTGGATTCTCCTTTTGGAAAAGTGACCGACAAACTAGTCAACCGAGTAGAGGAAGTACCTGAATCATCAGTCAACAAAGATGAACCCGATACTGTTGCTTCTAACTGGAAAACAAAGAAACCTATTGACAAGGTTTTCGTTAGTTTGTCCCAAAGGGAGGACAAGACTGGGGGTGATACCCGTCTACCCAAACATGAGGTCAAAACTGCAGTAGAGGACAAACCTTCTCTCTCGCAGTCAGTAGAACCTTTTAAGAAAAAAAACCCTTTCGTGGTGCAAGGACCACATGCTGAAATCTCAAAACTAGATGAAGGCACACCAAAGCAACCTGGATCAATAAGTAGACTAAAAGCAAGGCAACACTATGTTATTGACACAAAACCAACAATTCAGAGTGAAGCCAAAGATGTTTCTAAATTAGAACGTCAGGACAAACACCAGATTGAGAAAAAAGACAAAGAAACACCCGAAAAACTCAATCTAGACAAAAACATGAAACTTAATGTAGCTTTGCAGCATAGAGGAGACATTTTGAGGACAGAAGGAAGTGTAGCTATGGATAATCAGACAAATCAGATTAAGACACAAGATAAAACGCAGCCTATTAGAGATACTAATGCAGCCGTGTCAGTCCCTACTGAAACGCTGACCACAAATATGGAGAAGGCTGCAGCGTATTCAGTTATTCAGAGTAAAAAGACTGCAAGAGAGAGTGCTAAAGGGTCCTTCCAGGAAGAGACAGCTCGAGATATGTCTGAGAAAATAAAATCACTAGAAAAAGCTCCAGCAGTTATTGCAACACAAGAACAGCAGCCTAATTTTGAGACTGTGGAACAATTAGAAGGAGCAGTCAGTGACTCACATAAGCATGAAGCCAATTTGGGTGGTGACTTTAGTGCAAAGACTGAGCACGTAAGAGTGTCTTATGACCCACCTGTGCTGATAAGTGCTCCCACGGACAATACGGTAACTGTTAGAAAGCCGACTCGTATTTCTGTTGAGAGGAAGAGCCAGGCCAGTGAGACACAAAGCTCAACAGTAAACTCCTCAACAGATAAAACATCGCTAACAAAGCCACAGATTGAGGAAGTAAATATTACAGAGACTCTCACTTCACACAGAGGCTTAAACAGAACACAGCAGAAAACCTCTGACGACGTTCTTTCTCGTGCCGCTGTTGTTGAGATAGATAAGACAGATAAAGGAAGTGATGCGCCGGGGATTATTGTGCTTCCGTCGAGCTTTAACAGTGATCTCTCCTCACAACCAAGACAACACAGAGACGAACCAGACATGAACAAACAAACTGTAAAAACCATGACTTCCCCAAAGGCTAAAAAGCTCACCACAGATCAAATCCAGCCTTCGTCCCCTAAGAAACTGAATTCGCCACGAGGACGGGGCACAGATGATTCTTCATTTCAGCAGCACGACGCGCCCTCAAGTTGGCTGGATGTGGACTTCCCAAAGCACAGACTTAAACTCCCCGGGCCCAAACTAAGCGCCTCTTCAAGCGAAAGCAATCTCCTGGACACAGCGGATGAGCTCGATGATGAAAACTTCATTGAGAAGATCCAGAAACTTTGTGCTCCCTTTTCCCTCCCACCTCGAAAACACAACCAACTCCGGCAACCTCAGCCCCCTTTTGCAATGCCTGCCATTAGAGAAGCCCGCTTTGAGAAGACATTTGACCCTGAGGAGTTTGAAATTGGCCTTAGAAAAAAGAATCGCTCCTTCGACACAGGCTCTAACATGTTACCTAAATTTCAGACCACAGAAGCCAAAACTGTCAATAAGCCTGCTAGGGCGAGCATAGTAGATAGATGTCTGTTGATTAGTAGTCTGGATACTTCTTCTCATTCGAAAGATAAGACACCAAACAGCAATGAAGCGGACACTAAGGAAGAGAAAGACGATCACATCATCAGGAAGTCTCGCTTGGAAGGAAGTTGTGTCCTTAGCAGTCTCACATCCCCTAGTTTCAAGGGGAGGCGAAATGGTGCAGTTCCACAGGGCACCAACTCAAGTGATGTGTCACCCCAGCTTAGCCCTTTATCCGAGCCAACCTCGCCCGTTCCCACTGCAGACTACTTCACCAGGCAAAAAGAAGACCGAGTTCTGCCTACAGGGGCTGTGGTCGGTGACTCAGGCCCTCCGTTTCCCTCATTTAACGACATCAAGCTGCCTGACTATTTAGAGAAGTACCGCTCCCTGGATCCAGCAACAGCAGGGCAAAGTATGATGAAAACAGAGGTTGGTTTAAAATCCTATTTTCAAGGTTGTGTCGGTTGCATAATAACTAAATGTACTCACCAGTCACAACAAGTCTTCTGATGGTTCTTTTTTTATGTGTCAGGTTCCTGCAGCCCACATCCTTGAACAAGATCTGGTTGTAAAACCAGGTTCGAACCTTCCTTATACTGTGCCCCCATCTTTTCCTGGGAATACGCCAAGCCTTTACCCGGCACCTTCAGAGCGTCAGCAACTTCTTTCCCAGGGGATACTTAGTAAAAATGTAAGTGTGCCGCACATATTATTGCTTGGGAAACATGAGCTGCCTTCTACTGTGTAAGATGAGTACTAAAGCAATTATAATTTGTACACCATTCACTGTGTAGGTCGTGTGCCATAAGTCATCATTAGTTGCAGTGTAAGCTTCTCTATTACACAAACAGCGGAGCTATTGTCCAGGGGGATGCCTTTTGGGTATTTGACAAAGACTGTTCTGTGTACCAAGCAGCAGCAGCCCTCAAACATTTACATTCCTAATCTTTGTGAATCACAACCCATCCTAAAACAATACTCTGACAATCAGCTCAAAGTCAGAGTTAAACTTGTTTCAAAAAGTGGGAGTTGTGTGATGATAACACAGGCAGTCACTAAAACTGAGAATAATGCCTAAACTTGTATAACCACAGCCTACACGTGTCCCAGATAGAAGAATGAAAAGGTCAGGACAATCAAAGTGGCACAAAAAAATGCAGACCCGCCTCTTTGGCAGATATTTGTCATCCTCCACACAATGTGTCATGATAATACCTCTGTACTTTCACCTCCTAGGAGAGGACCGCCAAAGGCTTTCACAGGCGACCTGGAAAGGTACGGTACTTGCGTCGACTGCCTGCATGTAGTTGTGCTGTGATTGGAGGGAACTCTGGAAATACTGACTGTTCAGTAAAAACATCTGCTTTTCATATGTCGTACTTGGGGGTAAAAATAAATAAGAACATTTTAGCGCAACTGGATGTGATTACGGCCGTGGCAGTCAGTGCTGAAGCGGAAGTACCTTAATTTGTTGCCCACATATTTTTTTGGTCTTTTATACTTAAATGAGTCAGCAACTTTTAACATGCAATGGCACTTGAACAGTAAGGTCTCATAAAAAGTACCTTGTCTCCTGTGAAGACAATACATTTATTCCTCAGTGGAGGACTTTTATACATTATCCATACTTTCCAAGAATTCCAATTTTATCAGAGTCAATTATTTATCTATTTGAAAACGACCCTGAATAACCGCCAGAAAACCAGCGTCCTCTGCATTGGACAATTGCCTTTTGTATAACAGATCTATTTTTTTATTTTGTAACTGTGACAAAATAAATAGACCAAAGACAAATACCCACTGCACAGGGTCCTGGTACCCAGGAATTTACAATACCGGTAATTCCAATTTTATCACTGTCAATTATTTATCTATTTTAAAACGACCCTGAATAACCACCAGAAAATGGACAATTGCCTTTTCTTTAACAGATCTATTTATTATTTTTTTTGTAACTGTGATGTTATGTTCATTGTATATAAAAACATGCATGTTTTTATATACAATGAACATAACATGTATGTTTTCATATACAATGAACTTCATTGTATATAAAAACATCCATGTTATGATCATTGTATATAAAACCATGCACGTTATGGTCATTGTATATAAAAACATGCATGTTATGTTCATTGTATATAAAAACATGCACGTTATGTTCATTGTATACAAAAACATGCATGTTATGTTCATTGTATATAAAAACATGCATGTTATGTTCCTTGTATATAAAAACATACATGTTATGTTCATTGTATATAAAAACATGCATGTTATGTTCATTGTATATAAAAACATACATGTTATGTTCATTGTATAAAAAGACATGCATGTTATGTTCATTGTATATAAAAACATGCATGTTATGTTCATTGTATGTACAACATGTTATGTTCCTTGTATATAAAACATACATGTTATGTTCATTGTATATAAAAACATGCATGTTATGTTCATTGTACATAAAAACATACATGTCATGTTCATTGTATATAAAAACATGCATGTTATGTTCATTGTATATAAAAACATACACGTTATGTTCATTGTATAAATAAAAACATGCATGTTATGTTTATTGTATATAAAAACATACATGTTATGTTCATTGTATAAAAAGACATGCATGTTATGTTCATTGTATATAAAAACATGCATGTTGTGTTCATTGTATATAAAAACATGCATGTTATGTTCATTGTATAAAAAGACATGCATGTTATGTTCATTGTATATAAAAACATACATGTTATGTTCATTGTATACAAAAACATGCATGTTATGGTCATTGTATATACAACATGTTATGTTCCTTGTATATAAAACATACATGTTATGTTCATTGTAAATAAAAACATGCATGTTATGTTCATTGTATATAAACACATACATGTTATGTTCATTGCATATAAAAACATACATGTTATGTTCATTGTATATAAAAACATGCATGTTATTTTTATTGTATATAAAAACATGCATGTTATGTTCATTGTATACAAAAGCATACATGTTATGTTCATTGTATAAAAAGACATGCATGTTATGTTCATTGTATATAAAAACATACATGTTGTGTTCATTGTATACAAAAACATGCATGTTATGTTCATTGTATATAAAAACATACATGTTATGTTCATTGTATATAAAAACATACACGTTATGTTCATTGTATACAAAAACATACATGTTATGTTCATTGTATATAAAAACATACATGTTATGTTCATTGTATACAAAAACATGCATGTTATGGTCATTGTATATACAACATGTTATGTTCCTTGTATATAAAACATACATGTTATGTTCATTGTAAATAAAAACATGCATGTTATGTTCATTGTATATAAACACATACATGTTATGTTCATTGCATATAAAAACATACATGTTATGTTCATTGTATATAAAAACATGCATGTTATTTTTATTGTATATAAAAACATGCATGTTATGTTCATTGTATACAAAAGCATACATGTTATGTTCATTGTATAAAAAGACATGCATGTTATGTTCATTGTATATAAAAAGATACATGTTGTGTTCATTGTATACAAAAACATGCATGTTATGTTCATTGTATATAAAAACATACATGTTATGTTCATTGTATATAAAAACATACACGTTATGTTCATTGTATACAAAAACATACATGTTATGTTCATTGTATATAAAAACATACATGTTATGTTCATTGTATACAAAAACATGCATGTTATGGTCATTGTATATAAAAACATACATGTTATGTTCATTGTATATAAAAACATACATGTTATGTTCATTGTATACAAAAACATACATGTTATGTTCATTGTATATAAAAACATACATGTTATGTTCATTGTATACAAAAACATGCATGTTATGGTCATTGTATATACAACATGTTATGTTCCTTGTATATAAAACATACATGTTATGTTCATTGTAAATAAAAACATGCATGTTATGTTCATTGTATATAAACACATACATGTTATGTTCATTGCATATAAAAACATACATGTTATGTTCATTGTATATAAAAACATGCATGTTATTTTTATTGTATATAAAAACATGCATGTTATGTTCATTATATACAAAAGCATACATGTTATGTTCATTGTATAAAAAGACATGCATGTTATGGTCATTGTATATAAAAACATACATGTTGTGTTCATTGTATACAAAAACATGCATGTTATGTTCATTGTATATAAAAACATACATGTTATGTTCATTGTATATAAAAACATACACGTTATGTTCATTGTATATAAAAACATACATGTTATGTTCATTGTATTTAAAAACATGCATGTTATGTTCATTGTATATAAAAACACGCATGTTATGTTCATTGTATATAAAACATGTTATGTTCATTGTACAAAAGCAGTGAAGTTGTGACAAAAGAAATAGACCAAAGACAAATACCCACTGCAAAGGGTCCTGGTACCCAGGAAGGAATAATCTATGTTTTCAAGACCTGTTTTTGCAAAAATGCTGTTTAAGACAAAGTCAGTATTAGTCTGTTTTATTCAATAGTTGCAACATAACTTGTAGATTTCAACCAAAATAAGTAGGACATTTCCGATTAGGGCAGAGGTGTCAAACTCATTTTAGATGGGGGGCCACATGGAGAAAAATCTATTCCCAAGTGGGCAGGACAATTTAAAAATAAAGACAACTTCAGATTTTTTTCTTTGTTTAAAAATAGAACAAGCACTTTCTGAAAATGTACAAGTCATAATGATGTTGTTGTTTTTCCACTTACATGTTGGGGTTAATAGTATTCTACCTTTATTTGTCGTTATTTATACTTTCTGAATAAATGATGTGATAATGTTCATCAGTCAACTCATGTTAATTTTCAAGATAAAAAAAAATATCAAAATGAAATTACAGGATGTTATTTATGACTGGTGCACCAACAACATGTAGTTTTTTTTGTTTTTTTTTTACATATGTAGCATAATCTACAAAGATACAAATAATTGCTATTGTGACATCTAGTGGACACATTTAGAACAGCAGTTTGTTTCATTCCAAAATTTCGGCAAATTTTTATACTTAGCAAACTCATCCCGCGGGCCGGATAAAACCTGTTCGCGGGCCGTACGTTTGGAACCCCTGGATTAGGGTGTTCTACTGCCGATTCCGATCATCCATGACGAGTGAGATTGGCCAATACCATTAACCGATAACTGTAAATGTGTCTATTTAGTCATGGTGAGTGCTATTGACAGTTTAACAATATCAACACAATATCTAAATACGTTCCTTATTCTCTTCCACTCGTTCTCAAGTGATGTTGATACTTAAGAGTAAAAGTTGTAAACAAAAGCAAAACAAATATCCAGTGCAGTGGTTTCTGGTTCTCAGAAGGATTATTAACTACCTATATTCTGAAAACGTTTTATCACGGGAAATATTGGTAAACATTTGAGTCACAATGGTATTGACAGTGTATACAAATTGTACAGTCTCAGTTCATGAAAGCTGCACTTCCTGTTCGTAGACTTCAGTTTTACTGAAGAAAAACTTGCCCATTCTTACATGATCTTTCCACAGATCGTACTGTTCCCGGAAGCTCAGTTCAGTGGCCAAGCCTATGAGATCTACAGGGATATAGCGGACGCCACTCACCTGAAACTCTCGAACATCATATCTGTGAAGGTCATCCGAGGATGGTAAGGCTTTTTTGATACCATGAATCAAGACCAAAATGTTAACTGAAGTGGGGCGCCAATTAGTAGTTGCCGGATACGATTGTTGCCTCAAGGCTTTGCCGAATGTATTTGATGCAATATTGAATGAAATGTAAGTAAGTGAGGCTTGCTCTGGGCTTCATCAGTGATGAAATATGCAAACCTTTCTAGGCTTTAACCTCAAAATGGGGAAAAAAGTGCAAGTACAACAAATTAAACAGGAAAAAAAATCTATATATTTTTTTGACCATGTGAAACTGTTTAAAAACACAAAGTAACGTCAACTTCTGTTCACACTAGGTCCTTCTAGGGATGGCCTAAAATTTGGTATGTAAATGGTAATAGAACCGTTACAAAGGCTTCTAATGTGGCTGCTTACGTATGCGGTAACAAAGGTCATTGCATTATTTTCTAAAAAACATTCTTAATCCATCTATCCATCCATCTTCTTCCGCTTATCCGAAGTCGGGTCGTGAAGGCAGCAGCCTAAGCAGGGAAGCCCAGACTTCCCTCTACCCAGCCAATTCATCCAGCTCTTCCCGGGGAATCCCGAGGCGTTCCCAGGCCAGCCAGGAGACATAGTCTTCCCAACGTGTCCTGGGTCTTCCCTGTGGCCTCCTACCGGTCGGACGTGCCCTAAACACCTCCCTAGGGAGGTGTTCGGATGGCATCCTGACCAGATGCCCGAACCACCTCATCTGGCTCCTCTCGATGTGGAGGAGCAGCGGCTTTACTTTGAGCTCCCCCCGGATGACAGAGCTTCTCACCCTATCTCTAAGGGAGAGCCCCGCCACCCGGCGGAGGAAACTCATTTCAGCCGCTTGTACCCGTGATCTTGTCCTTTCGGTCATAACCCAAAGCTCATGACCATAGGTGAGGATGGGAACGTAGATCGACCGGTAAATTGAGAGCTTTGCCTTCCGGCTCAGCTCCTTCTTCACCACAACGGATCGATACAGCGTCCGCATTACTGAAGACGCTGCACCGATCCGCCTGTCGATCTCACGATCCACTCTTCCCTCACTCGTGAACAAGACTCCGAGGTACTTGAACTCCTCCACTTGGGGCAAGATCTCCTCCCCAACCCGGAGATGGCACTCCACCCTTTTCCGGGCGAGAACCATGGACTCGGACTTGGAGGTGCTGATTCTCATCCCAGTCGCTTCACACTCGGCTGCGAACCGATCCAGTGAGAGCTGAAGATCCTGGCCAGATGAAGCCATCAGGACCACATCATCTGCAAAAAGCAGAGACCTAATCCTGCAGCCACCAAACCAGATCCCCTCAACGCCTTGACTGCGCTTAGAAATTATGTCCATAAAAGTTATGAACAGAATCGGTGACAAAGGTCAGCCTTGGCGGAGTCCAACCCTCACTGGAAACGTGTCCGACTCACTGCCGGCAATGCGGACCAAGCTCTGACACTGATCATACAGGGAGCGGACTGCCACATTCAGACAGTCTGATACCCCATACTCTCTGAGCACTCCCCACAGGACTTCCCGAGGGACACGGTCGAATGCCTTCTCCAAGTCCACAAAACACATGTAGACTGGTTGGGCAAACTCCCATGCACCCTCAAGGACCCTGCCGAGAGTATAGAGCTGGTCCACAGTTCCACGACCACGACGTTTTTTAATGTTGATTTAATAAATAAATAAATAAACGATACCGATATTAAAAAAAAAGATACTGATAATTTCCGATATTACATTTTAAAGCATTTATCGGCCGATAATATCGGGACATCTGTACTTGAAACTATTTAATGTTGCACTTTTTGTATGTAGAAGAAAAGTTTTGTCATTTTATTTAATCTGAGCAACAACTTGAATCAGTTTAATGTTGCACTTTATATGTAGAAAGGTTTTGTTAAGAAACCAATTCTGAGCCTTATCTTATTTAGTTTTATATATGTTGACTGCATTAACCCTGGCAATGAACCATGTGTGTATATGTATGTTATTGTTATGCTTAGTATTCATGACTGCCTGCTGTTGCACTGATCAGCCTAGTGGTGGCTCACATCCATCACACACACAGCTATTTTAAAGCAATGTTAAAATGATAAAGCCATTGTTTACAAATTTTGGTAAATAAATAACCAGAAAACGGTACGTGTATTTGTATTGAACCGTTTCGGTACGGGGGTTCCGGTTCGGTTTGGAGGTGCACCGAATGAGTTTCCACACGAACATATTAAGTAGCGTAACGCACGTTGTGTAAACAATGCACACCGAGGTACAACACACGGCATGCTAGCAGCTAACGGGCTAGTATAGACTGACCATACGTCCTCTTTTCACCGGACATGTCCTCTTTTGCGGAGCTGTCAGGGCGGAGTTTCTTAAATGCCTCAAATGTCCGGCATTTTGAGTTAGGGTTGCGTGTATTTTCATTGTACGTTCAGGGTTAAGAAGGGGTTGAAAACAAAACAAATTGTGCGCGCAGCAGCATTGGTAAGGGAGGGGCAGAGACAGAGTGAGAGAGAGAGTTATGATAAACGCGCATGTAACGCCAGGCTCTGCTTTTTATCCATAGATTTATCAGATTACATTTTTTATTATCTATAGCAGGGGTGTCAAAAGTGGGCCATTTGCGGCCCACAGCTAATGTTTTAAAAGCCCACGGCACATTCTAAAAATACTATTAAAATAAACAAAAACATAACAAAAGTGAAATAAAGAAGCTTAAAGGTTAAATGTGATTTAGAAAAAGTTGCAATGTTGACTAATAAAACAAAGCTGTTTTTTTTTTCTTTCAAACTGTCATTGCTCAAAACATAATATTGAATCAAAATCAATGTTATTATGAATTATTGACCTATCCAAGGTTCCCATTACTTCACATCAAATATTCCACTAAGAAAAACATTTTTGGTGGAAGATTTAGCAAATTTGGTAAATAAATAACCCAAAAATGTATATTTTGTTGTTTTCTTACTGTACCGAAAATTAACCGAACCGTGACCTCTAAACCGCGGTACGTACTGAACCGAAATTTTTGTGCACCGTTACATCCCTAGAAAATGTATATTTTGTTGTTTTTTTACTGTACAAAAAATGAACCGAACCGTGACCTCTAAACCGCGGTACGTACCGGACCAAAATTTTTGTGTACCGTTACACCAGGGGTGCTCACACTTTTTCTGCAGGCGAGCTACTTTTCAATTGATCAAGTCGTGGGGATCTACTTCATTCATATATATATATAATTTATATTTACTTATTTATTAAATATATGTTTTTGTTAACAAGTTAAAGGTGTTTAATGATAATGCAAGCATGTTTAACACATATAGTTAATATTGTTAATAAGTTAAAGGTGTTTAATGATAATACAAGTATGTTTAATACATATAGTTAATATTGTTAACAAGTTAAAGGTGTTCAAAAATAATGCAAGCATGTTTAACACATATAGTTAATATTGTTAAAAAATTAAAGGTGTTTAATGATAATACAAGTATGTTTAATACATATAGTTAATATTGTTAACAAGTTAAAGGTGTTTAAAAATAATGCAAGCATGTTTAACACATATAGTTAATATTGTTAACAAGTTAAAGGTGTTTAATGATAATACAAGCATGTTTAACACATAGTTAATATTGTTAATAAATTAAAGGTGTTTAATGATAATACAAGAATGTTTAATACATATAGTTAATATTGTTAACAACTTAAAGGTGTTTAAAGAGAATACAAGCATGTTTAACACATATAGTTAATATTGTTAACAAGTTAAAGGTGTTTATAGATAATACAAGCATGTTTAACACATATAGTTAATATTGTTAACAAGTTAAAGGTGTTTAAAGATAATACAAGCATGTTTAACGCATATAGTTAATATTGTTAATAAGTTAAAGGTGTTAAAAGATAATACAAGCATGTTTAACACATATAGATTCCTTTCTTTCATGAAGACAAAAATATAAGTTGGTGTATTACCTGATTCTGATGACTTGCATTGATTGGAGAGTGGAATGGAGGAGAAAAAAGTCCTCCTTTCTGTCCAATATCACATGAAAGTGGTTGGTTTTTGGCATCTTATTTGTCCAGCTTCCGTACTCCTTTGTATACACTTTACAAGAAATACATTGTCGGCAAACTCCGTAGCTTGCAAGCTTGTGCACGCCAGCTTTCTGAGACTCTTATTTTGTTAGTGCAACTGTGCAGTCGGTCTTTGGAGTTTTGACGACAGGTACGGCGCCAGAGTCTGTTGAAATAAAGTGTTTCTCGCCTTCCAGTCGGTCATTTTAATGAGCTGGCAGCAGCCAGCGTCATCTCAGAAGACCCTCGGGTGCCGTGAATGTCAATCAAGTGACGAAAGTGCCGTCATAGTGAAGATTTATGATCGCTCATTTTTAGGACTATTTTTGTAATGCCTGACTGACACACCCTCCGAGATCGACCGGTAGCTCGCGATCGACGTAATGAGCACTCCTGCGTTAAACCCTTACTTACTCATCTAAAACATTTAGGGCATTTTCCTGCATTGTTGTCGTACCACAATTAGACATGACCTTCACTTATACAAATTTGTGTTTTGCATTTTTTCCCCCCAAATGTGTAACTCTGATTAAAGACACATACCCAAAACAAATGCCTACTCAGAAGGATATATCTGCACAACACATGCATCGCTTAACTGAGACTAAAGACGGAGATAAACGGCGTGTCTGGCAAACTCCGGCCATTTGCTGCAGCAACCAATAAAAATAGTGGCGTGGAGCCCAGTCGAGCCAGTAAACCAAAAACAGTCGTTACTAAACACAAAGAGCCGGTGCACGACAGTCAGAATACAAACTATACAATTTTTTCGTCATTGATTTGTGCCTTTTGCTCTCCTTACAGCTGGATCCTCTACGAAAAGCCGGACTTTCAGGGCCGCTGTATCGCCTTGGAGGAGGGGGGTCTGGAATTGATAAACGAGTGGGCAGAGCCGGAGCAAAACACCGCACCAATGCTAATCGGCTCAGTTCGACTTGCCGTCTGTGTGAGTGTGCACGGCTTAAACAATTCCACCTCTGCTGACCCTTTTTTGGCGGTTTTAATATCCGCGCCATAATCACAGCACGCGGGCCACAGGGCGTTACTGCTAATGTGCGTTATTGCGACATTAGTATTCACCGCAGTGGGATAGATGTCAAAACAGACTGTTTGCATGGATGATTACTGTGTTGTGTTCCTCGCTTTCTCTGCAGGATTACAGCACCCCTCATATTGATCTGTTCACGGAACCCGAGGGCCACGGGAGAGTGACACCGTACCATGACGATACCATAGAGACGGGCTCGTTTGGAATCCCGCTGAGCACCGCTTCCATCCAAGTGCACTCCGGGCTGTAAGTGAAGCTCGTCCATAGGGCTCGGATCTAACAGGGAGCGGGGATAGTATTGACCGTGCTTCCAACTCCTTCTCATTGAGATTGATCCACGGTAGAAAGAGCCTCTACTTCAATACCCGAGAGCTGTTTTTTTGTTTTTAGGATTAAGGCGTCGGGCTGGGCGATATGGCCTTTTAATAATATCTCGATATTTTTAGGCCTTGTCACGATATAAAACTCAATATTTTGCCTTAGCCTTGAATGAACACTTGATGCATATAATCACAGCAGTATGATGATTCTATGTGTCTACATTAAAACATTCTTCTTCATACTGCATTAATATATGCTACTTTTAAACTTTCATGCAGAGAGGGAAATCACAACTAAGTCAATTTACCAAAACTGTATTTACAAACCCCGTTTCCATATGAGTTGGGAAATTGTGTTAGACGTAAATATAAACGGAATACAATGATTTGCAAATCATTTTCAACCCATATTCAGTTAAATATGCTACAAAGACAACATATTTGATGTTCAAACTGCAAATAATCATTAACTTTAGAATTTGATGCCAGCAACATGTGACAAAGAAGTTGGGAAAGGTGGCAATAAATACTGATAAAGTTGAGGAATGCTCATCAAACACTTATTTGTAACATCCCACAGGTGTGCAGGCTAATTGGGAACAGGTGGGTGCCATGATTGGGTATAAAAACAGCTTCCCAAAAAATGCTTAGTCTTTCACAAGAAAGGATGGGGCGAGGTACACCCCTTTGTCCACAACTGCGTGAGCAAATAGTCAAACAGTTTGAGAACAACGTTTCTCAAAGTGCAACTGCAAGAAATTTAGGGATTTCAACATCTACGGTCCATAACATCATCAAAAGGTTCAGAGAATCTGGAGAAATCACTCCACGTAAGCGGCATGGCCGGAAACCAACATTGAAAGACCGTGACCTTCGATCCCTCAGACGGCACTGTATCAAAAACCGACATCAATCTCTAAAGGATATCACCACATGGGCTCAGGAACACTTCAGAAAACCACTGTCACTAAATACAGTTTGTCGCTAAGTGCAAGTTAAAACTCTACTATGCAAAGCGAAAGCCATTTATCAACAACACCCAGAAACGCCGCCGGCTTCTCTGGGCCCGAGATCATCTAAGATGGACTCATGCAAAGTGGAAAAGTGTTCTGTGGTCTGACGAGTCCACATTTCAAATTGTTTTTGGAAATATTCGACATCGTGTCATCCGGACCAAAGGGGAAGCGAACCATCCAGACTGTTATCGACGCAAAGTTGAAAGGCCAGCATCTGTGATGGTATGGGGGTGCATTAGTGCCCAAGGCATGGGTAACTTACACATCTGTGAAGGCACCATTAATGCTGAAAGGTACATACAGGTTTTGGAACAATGTATGCTGCCATCTAAGCGCCGTCTTTTTCATGGACGCCCCTGCTTATTTCAGCAAGACAATGCCAAGCCACATTCAGCATGTGTTACAACAGCGTGGCTTCGTAAAAAAAAGAGTGCAGGTACTTTCCTAGCCCTCCTGCAGTCCAGACCTGTCTCCCATCGAAAATGTGTGGCGCATTATGAAGCGTAAAATACGACAGCGGAGACCCCGGACTGTTGAACGACTGAAGCTCTACATAAAACAAGAATGGGAAAGAATTCCACTTTCAAAGCTTCAACAATTAGTTTCCTCAGTTCCCAATCGTTTATTAAGTGTTGTTAAAAGAAAAGGTGATGTAACACAGTGGTGAACATGCCCTTTCCCAACTACTTTGGCACGTGTTGCAGCCATGAAATTCTAAGTTAATTATTATTTGCAAAAGAAAAATAAAGTTTATGAGTTTGAACATCAAATATGTTGTCTTTGTAGTGCATTCAATTGAATATGGGTTGAAAATGATTTACAAATCATTGTATTCCATTTATATTTACAGCTAACACAATTTCCCAACTCATATGGAAACGGGGTTTGTATTAAACAGTTATCAAGCAGTGGCACAACAATTCATGTAAATTCCAAAACAGAAAGTGCAAGATTGTCAGAGACATTTTAAAACAAGCTATGAGTGCACTTTTGTGCATGATGTCACTAAGATGACATATCAAAACAACACTAAATTAAAGTGCACTTTTTGTACAGAACGCCACTACAATAGTTTAAAACAAATAAAGTGCACTTTTGTGCATGATGTCACACAAGATATTTTAATAACTGTCAAAGCTGCATAATAGGAAATCAAATAGTGTATGTCCTTCGCTATGTGGTAGGTTCCTGCGGACGTTATCTCCTTCTGTTGTTGACTATTTCTTTCATACGGTGTTGATGTGGAAATGGTTGCTCGGGTATTTTGTGGTTGTGGCACTGGCCGGAGATGTTGACATGCGGAGTTTCAAGCACTCTTCATTCTCTAGCGGGTGACTTTTCAAACGATGCTACATTAACAGTGCTGCTACTTTTTGTAGCAACGCTTTTGCCGCATACTTCTTCACCATATTCCCGCTTGAAGCCAAACCACCGCCTGCGGTTTTTCTTGGGAAATAATTATTCCTTCATTCAGATTCGCACTTTCTTTCTCTCGTATTACCACTCGCATCACAGCTAACGTTGCTATGCCGCTACCTGTCTGCTCGGCGAGAGCGTCTGACGTTGCACATGTGACAGTATGTGACGTATGTAGGAAGGTGCGCTTGTTTTATGTCTCTGTGAGAAGGAGAGACAAGAAAGAGCGAGAAGAGCATGTAGTGTAATGCCCGCAGCTAAAAGCAACTTCGTGAGAACGTATACTCGAATATCACGATATAGTCATTTTCTATATCGCACAGAGACAAACCCGCGATATATCGAGTACCGTATTTTTCGGACTATACAGGTAAAAGCCAGTAAATTAGAATATTTTGAAAAACTTGATTTATTTCAGTAATTGCATTCAAAAGGTGTAACTTGTACATTATATTTATTCATTGCACACAGACTGATGCATTCAAATGTTTATTTCATTTAATTTTGATGATTTGAAGTGGCAACAAATGAAAATCCAAAATTCCGTGTGTCACAAAATTAGAATATTACTTAAGGCTAATACAAAAAAGGGATTTTTAGAAATGTTGGCCAACTGAATAGTATGAAAATGAAAAATATGAGCATGTACAATACTCAATACTTGGTTGGAGCTCCTTTTGCCTCAATTACTGCGTTAATGCGGCGTGGCATGGAGTCGATGAGTTTCTGGCACTGCTCAGGTGTTATGAGAGCCCAGGTTGCTCTGATAGTGGCCTTCAACTCTTCTGCGTTTTTGGGTCTGGCATTCTGCATCTTCCTTTTCACAATACCCCACAGATTTTCTATGGGGCTAAGGTCAGGGGAGTTGGCGGGCCAATTTAGAACAGAAATACCATGGTCCGTAAACCAGGCACGGGTAGATTTTGCGCTGTGTGCAGGCGCCAAGTCCTGTTGGAACTTGAAATCTCCATCTCCATAGAGCAGGTCAGCAGCAGGAAGCATGAAGTGCTCTAAAACTTGCTGGTAGACGGCTGCGTTGACCCTGGATCTCAGGAAACAGAGTGGACCGACACCAGCAGATGACATGGCACCCCAAACCATCACCCAACCATGCAAATTTTGCATTTCCTTTGGAAATCGAGGTCCCAGAGTCTGGAGGAAGACAGGAGAGGCACAGGATCCACGTTGCCTGAAGTCTAGTGTAAAGTTTCCACCATCAGTGATGGTTTGGGGTGCCATGTCATCTGCTGGTGTCGGTCCACTCTGTTTCCTGAGATCCAGGGTCAACGCAGCCGTCTCCATGCCACGCCGCATTAACGCAGTAATTGAGGCAAAAGGAGCTCCAACCAAGTATTGAGTATTGTACATGCTCATATTTTTCATTTTCATACTTTTCAGTTGGCCAACATTTCTAAAAATCCCTTTTTTGTATTAGCCTTAAGTAATATTCAAATTTTGTGACACACGGAATTTTGGATTTTCATTTGTTGCCACTTCAAATCATCAAAATTAAATGAAATAAACATTTGAATGCATCAGTCTGTGTGCAATGAATAAATATAATGTACAAGTTACACCTTTTGAATGCAATTACTGAAATAAATCAAGTTTTTCAAAATATTCTAATTTACTGGCTTTTACCTGTAAGTCGCAGTTTTTTTCATAGTTTGGCCGGGCTCCAGTGCGACTTATATATGTTTTTTTCCTTTTTTATTATGCATTTTCGGCAGGTGCGACTTATACTCCGGTGCGACTTATACTCCGAAAAATACGGTATATTCCATGTATCGCCCAGACCTATTAAGGCGCAAGTCTTGAAAGCTGCGTTCCAAAGTAGACTCGGCCTTGAATGTTTGACAGTGTGTGACAAAATACCTCATCAGCCGGCTCCCACGTTCTTGTCGTGCTTTCGAGTCTCACTTGTCCTCGCTCAGGAATGTTCTTCGTGCCGATGCCTGTTCAAAGACAGGAGACGGTAGTGGCGGTGGGGCTGGGTGGAGGGGGGTTTAGTGTTACCTGGAAAACAAAGTGAGGGTTTGGAATGAGAGTTACAGACGAAAAAGGTGTGGGAGAGACATTTTGTGCCTGAGGAAAGTCATTAAATAAGGTTTATTTTGTCTTTGAACCAATAATTATGTCACCTTTCAGGCTAGTACAGGGGTCGGCAACCCGCGGCTCTAGAGCCGCAAGCGGCTCTTTAGCGCCGCCCTAGTGGCTCTCTGGAGCTTTTTCAAAAATGTATGAAAAATGGAAAAAGATGAGGGGGAAAAAATATATTTTTTGTTTTAATATGGTTTCTGTAGGACAGGGGTCGGCAACCTTTACCAGTCAAAGAGCCATTTTGACCAGTTTCACAAATTAAAGAAAACAATGGGAGCCACAATCATCTTTTGAAATTTAAAATGAAATAACACTGCATTCAAAGTTTTTTTTTTGCGTTGTGCTATGTATAAACCAGGGGTCTCAGACACGCGGGCCACACCTTAATATGAAAATTGAATGTTACTGCGGCCCGCGGGTTTTATGTAAATGGCGCTTGACAGCGTCATACTTGCCATCCTTCCCAATTTTTCCGGGAGACCATGAATATCAGGGCAAGTATTCTCTCGAACGTGCCGTGATGGTACAGCATTGAGCGCCCACTACAACCAGCGTGCCGGCCCGGTCACACGTTGTATGGAGCTTTTGCTTGCTCACGTCAGTGACCGCAAGGCATACTTGGTCAACAACCATACAGGTTACACTGACGGTGGCGGTATAAAACAACTTTAACACTCTTACTAATAATGCGCCACACTGTGAACCCACACCAAACAAGAATGACAAACACATTTCGGGAGAACATCTGCACCGTAACACAACATAAACACAACAGAACAAATACCCAGAATCCAATGCAGCCCTAACTCTTCCGGGCTACATTATACACCCCAGCTACCAAACCCCGCCCACCTCAACCGACGCACGGGGGGGGGGGGGTTTGGTGTGCAGCTGAGCCACATCAGAGTGATCAAAGAGCCGCATGCGGCTCCGGAGCCGCGGGTTGCCGACCCCTGCTGTAGGAGGACAAACATGACACAAACCTCCCTAATTGTTATAAAGTACACTGTTTATATTAAACATGCTTCACTGATTCGAGTATTTGGCGAGCGCCGTTTTGTCCTACTAATTTTGGCGGTCCTTGAACTCACCGTAGTTTGTTTACATGCATAATTTTCTCCGACTTTCTGGGACGTGTTTTATGCCACTTCTTTTTCTGTCTCATTTTGTCCACCAAACTTTTAAGGTTGTGCATGAATGCACAAAGGTGAGTTTTGTTGATGTTATTGACTTGTGTGGAGTGCTAATCAGAGATATTTGGTCACTGCATGACTGCAAGCTAATCGATGCTAACATGCTATTTAGGCTAGCTATAAGTACATATTTAGGGATGTCCGATAATGGCTTTTTGCAGATATCGGATATTCTGATATTGTCCAACTCTTTAATTACCGATACCGATATCAACCGATACCGATATATACAGTCGTGGAATTAACACATTATTATGCCTAATTTGGACAACCAGGTATGGTGAAGATAAGGTCCTTTTTTTTTTAAATTAATAAAATAAAAATAAATTAAAAACATTTTCTTGAATAAAAAAGAAAGTAAAACAATATAAAAACAGTTACATAGAAACTAGTAATTAATGAAAATGAGTAAAATTAACTGCTAAAGGTTAGTACTATTAGTGGACCAGCAGCACGCACAATCATGTGTGCTTACGGACTGTATCCCTTGCAGACTGTATTGATATATATTGATATATAATGTAGGAACCAGAATATTAATAACAGAAAAAACAACCCTTTTGTGTGAATGAGGGAGGGAGTTTTTTTTGGGTTGGTGCACTAATTGTAAGTGTATCTTGTGTTTTTTATGTTGATTTAATAAAAAAAAAAAAAAAAAAAAAAAAAAATAACGATACCGATAATTTACAATATTACATTTTAAAGCATTTATCGGCCTCTCTTTACATACTGCATCATTATGCCTCATTTGTAGCTATATTTGAGGTCATTTAGTTTCCTTTAAGTCCTATTAATTCAATGTATATCTCATGACACACTATCTGTATGTAAAATTGCTTTTAATTTTTTGCGGCTCCAGACAGATTTGTTTTTGTATTTTTGGTCCAATATGGCTCCTTCAACATTTTGAGTTGCAGACCCCTGGGCAGTTCAAGGGGTAAACAAAAATATATATTAAAATTAGAGATGTCCGATAATATCGGACTGCTGATATTATCGGCCGATAAATGCTTTAAAATGTAATATCGGAAATTATCGGTATCTGTTGTGAAAAGTAAAATGTATGACTTTTTAAAACGCCGCTGTACGAAGTGGTACACGGGCGTAGGGAGAAGTACAGAGCGCCGATAAACCTTAAAGGCACTGCCTTTGCGTGCCGGCCCAATCACATAATATCTACGGCTTTTCACACACACAAGTGAATGCCATGCATACTTGGTCAACAGCCATACAGGTCAGAATGAGGGTGGCCGTATAAACAACTTTAACACTGTTACAAATATGCGCCACACTGTGAACCCACACCAAACAAGAATGACAAACACATTTCGGGAGAACATCCGCACCGTAACACAACAGAACAAATACCCAGAACCCCTTGCAGCACTAACTCGTCCGGGACGCTACAATATACACCCCCCCCGACACCCCCTGCCCCGCCCACCTCGACCTCCTCATGCTCTCTGAGGGAGAACATGTCCCAAATTCCAAGCTGCTGTTGTGAGGCATGTTAAAAAAATATAATGCACTTTGTGACTTCAATAATAAATATGGCAGTGCCATGTTGGCATTTATTTTGGAAAACCTTGTTACATTGTTTAATGCATCCAGCGGGGCATCACAACAAAATTAGGCATAATAATGTGTTAATTACACGACTGTATATATCGGTATCGGTTGATATCGGAATCGGTAATTAAGAGTTGGGCAATATCGGAATATCGGTTATTGGCAAAAAAAGCCATTATCGGACATCTCTAATTAAAATGTATTATTTGGCCTTTTTAAAAATGTCATACTTTGAACAAATATGACTGTGGGAGGGAGATGGGTACCTTGTAGGCTTGTACGGTATACTGGTACTAGTATAGTACCGCAATACTAATGAATCATTTTCGGTATAGCTCGGTTGGTAGAGCGGCCGTGCCAGCAACTTGAGGGTTGCAGGTTTGATCCCCGCTTCCGCCATCCTAGTCACTGCAGTTGTGTCCTTGGGCAAGACACTTTACCCACCTGCTCCCAGTGCCACCCACACTGGTTTAAATGTAACTTAGATATCGGGTTTCACTATGTAAAGCGCTTTGAGTCACTTGAGAAAAAGCGCTATATAAATGTAATTCACTTTACTTCACTACTATGCCGCCTCTGAAAAGTACCGGTCCACCGCGCCCCCCGTCGTCGTCACGTCATGACATTGCTGGTTTACGAGCAGACGAGCATGTTCGGCAGCGCACGATCACAGAGTACTTACAAACGGGCATAGTGTGTAGACCGAAAAGGGAGAACGGACGCATTTTGGCTTCAAAACTAACAATAAAGGTGACGCTATAACACTGAGACACCCTCAGGAAGAGGTGCTTTAAGACAAAATATTGATTGAGGACCGCTTTTTGCAAGAAACAAAGCCCGGAGCTCTGCCAGCTACAGTATACGTCGTTTAGATACTGGTGTGCGATCTTTAGGCTTGATCATTCAGTTTTTCTTCAGCAAATGGGCTAATGATGTTGAAATGTGACTGTACCGTTGGCACTGTAGCTCACATAAAGTCTGGGTCCTCATTTCCCACTCGTTAAGGTTACATTTGATTGATTGATTGATTGATGGATGTGTGCATGTGATATATGGCATCCATTAAAATGGACAAGTGCAGGGTTATAATAAGTATATGTAAAAAGTGGACAAAGTGCCCAAAACCGCTTATTGGAGACACATCCAGAGACAAATGTTGACTAACAGCTGATTTGTATTAAAACCATGGTCATAAAAAAAACTCCATGTTCCCAGTAGGGTTTGCTTAAAGCCTTTTCAATCCGTCAGAATTCTGACATCAGTGCAAGATTTCGGCTATCTCACTTCCAATACACTATGTATTCTTCTGAGACGTACATAAAAAAAATGTTGCAAATTGGAATATGAGACCCCCCTGACTTCAACAAGTCTTCTTTTCCTGCCTTCAGGTGGCTGGTGTTCAGTGATCCAGGTTTCCAGGGAATGCTGGCTGTGCTGGAAACGGGGATATACCCTTTTCCGGAGACGTGGGGCTTCCCGTCGCCGTTTGTAGGCTCTCTCAAACCCCTTAAAATGGTTTGTAGTGTTTTCCACTTGACAACTTGGTTCCAGGTGTTAATGCTTTGCACTAATGTGAACGTGCTATTTGTTTCAGGGCGGTTTTAAAGTGGAGAATCCAAATGAAGTTAAGGTGAGACCATTATTGCAGTTTGAAAATACAAAAACCCAAAACCAGTGAAGTTGGCACGTTGTGTAAATGGTAAATAAAAATACAATGATTTGCAAATCCTTTTCAACTTATATTCAATTGAATAGACTGCAAAAAATGAGATATTTAATGTTCGAACTGGTAAACTTTGTTATTTTTTGCAAATATTAGCTCATTTGGAATTTGATGATGTTTCAAAAAAGCTGGCACAAGTGGCAAAAAAGACTGAGAAAGTTGAGGAATGCTCATCACTTATTTGGAACATCCCACAGGTGAACAGGCTAATTGGGAACAGGTGGGTGCCATGATTGGGTATAAAAGCAGCTTCCATGAAATGCTCAGTCATTCACAAACAAGGATGGGGCGAGGGTCACCACTTTGTGAACAAATGCGTGAGCAAATTGTCGAACAGTTTAAGAACAACATTTCTCAACCAGCTATTGCAAGGAATTTAGGGATTTCACCCTCTACGGTCCGTAATATCATCAAAAGGTTCAGAGAATCTGGAGAAATCACTGCACATAAGCGATAATATTACGGACCGTCGATCCTTCAGGCGGTACCGCATCAAAAAGCGACATCGGTGTGTAAAGGATATCACCACATGGGCTCAGGAACATTTCAGAAAACCACTGTCAGTAACTACAGTTCGTCGCTACATCTGTAAGTGCAAGTTAAAACTCTACTACGCAAAGCCAAAGCCATTTATCAACAACACCCAGAAACGGTGCCGGTTTCGCTGGGCCCGAGCTCATCTAAGATGAACTGATGCAAAGTGGAAAAGTGTTCTGTGGTCTGACGAGTCCACATTTCAAATTGTTTTTGGAAACTGTGGATGTCGTGTCCTCCGGACCAAAGAGGAAAAGAACCATGCGGATTGTTCTAGGCGCAAAGTTCAAAAGCCAGCATTTGTGGTGGTATGGGGGTGCATTAGAGCCCAAAGCATGGGTAACTTACACATCTGTGAAGGCACCATTAATGCTGAAAGGTACATACAGGTTTTGGAGCAACATATGTTGCCATCCAAGTAACGTTTTCATGGACGCCCCTGCTTATTTCAGCAAGACAATGCCACAATGCTTATTTCAGCAAGACAATGCCTTGTAGTCCAGACCTGTGTCCCATTGAAAATGTGTGGCGCAATATGAAGCCTAAAATACCACAACAGAGACCCCGGATTGTTGAACAACTTAAACTGTACATCAAGCAAGAATGGGAAAGAATTCCACCTGAAAAGCTTCAATAATTGGTCTCCTCAGTTCCCAAACATTTATTGAGTATTGTTCAAAGGAAAGGCCATGTAACACAGTGGTAAAAATGCCCCTGTGCCAACTTTTTTTGCAATGTGTTGCTGCCAATAAATTCTAATTTAATGATTATTTGCAAAAAAAATAAAAAAAATTAAGTTCCTCAGTTTGAACGTTAAATATCTTGTCTTTGCAGTCTATTCAATTGAATATAAGTTGAAAAGGATTTGCAAATCATTGTATTCTCTTTTTATTTACCATTTACACAACGCGCCAACTTCACTGGTTTTGTGTTTTGTATTTGTGTGGCCAAATTTTGAAAGTCGTCTTTTATTTTAATTTATGCAACAAAAAATAAATAAAAAAAATGAATAAACAGCTGCACACTGAAAAATTACCACCACACCAAATGTACAAGGTCCTCTCTTTCAATTCTGAATCATGTTCATTCAATGGCTGATGCCAACGCATACCCTTTTTTTGTATGAGTCTACCTTGAATGATCTGCTTCTTCGCCAATTATACTCTGAATGAAATGTCAACTTTTGAAATGATGTCTTTTGAAACTAGCTTTTGGTGGTATCACGGTCTGGGGGTGCATGAGTTCTGCCAGCACCGGGGTGCTGAATTCCAACATGTACTGTGACATTCTATAGCAGGGAATGAGCCACTAATGTTGTTATTTTCAGGAAATGGTAAATATTCTGTAATTTAAGTTATATCCGAGGTGTTGTCCCTTGAGAAAATTATATAAAATAGTTGCTACTACCGTTTGATCAAAACAACATTGTTCTTCAAGGCTTTGGTGTATGAGAAACCTGGATTCGAAGGTTCCCATTTGGAAATCGACAGTGAAGTTTTCAGCTTTTGCAATGACGAAGAGGACGATGTCAACACGGACACTCCCGAGCTCGAGTCTGTGGGTTCTTTGAAGATAATCGGAGGATTGTGAGTATTTTTGTTGCACTTTTGGGTGCAACAAAATCCAAAAACTAAATGTAGCCAATAACAAAAAGAACTGTGTTTCTGCGTCCAGCTGGGTAGGCTACAATGAACCAGGGTTTGAAGGGCAACAGTACATACTGGAGGAAGGAGAGTACCTGGACTGTGGTGACTGGGGAGGTTCGGGGCAGATACTGTCACTTCGACCCATCATGTCTGTAAGTACCATTTTGAAATACATAGGGCCTGATTTACTAGAGGTTTGCGTGTACGAAAACATGTGAAAACTTGATAGAACATGCAAAGCTGAGCTACTGGACGTTTATTAGTGTTAAGTGAGCAGAAGAAGGCGTATATTTTGCGCCTGTCGTCATTAATATGCAGAATACATGCTGATCATCAAAATGCCCACAATACTGGGAGGAAAAAAATGCAAATATATTATACAGCACACGCAATGTGATTTATCAACACTCATCAATGTTTTGGGAGCGTAATTTTGCATTTTATTTAGCACATTTGAAAAGGACACGCAAACTGACACAGTTCCACATATAGACCACAGTTCCATTACAGACTAAAGTGTGTTTCCTAGTCGGGGAGTAGTCTTTGCCATTAAGCCGAATATATTATTTTGTTGCACCCTAAAAAGTGGAAAAACTGTAGGTATTGTATTCATTACAAACAAGCTGTTGGATTGTATCGATACCAGTACTCAATGGTACCAATTTTCGGTACTTTTGTGCGTGTTAATAAATGTTAATTGTTTAACAATAACATTTAATTTTTTAATGTCACATTTAAAAATGTGCTGTCTAGTTGTTAAATCTTGTTTGTTTATTTCATTTCTGAGTCTCATTTGCAAGTATTACTTTGCATGCAGTTGCGATTCCAAGAGGTTAGATGGCAGTAGTTTATAGAGTACAGTGTGTTTCCTCGTCGGGGAGTAGTCTTTGCCATTAAGCCGAATATATTATTTTGTTGCGCCCTAAAAAGTGGAAAACTGTAGGTATTGTATTCATTACAAACCAGCTGTTTGATTGTAACGTGTCTTTTGGTATCGATACCAGTACTCGATGTCCGGTACTTTTGTGCGTGTTAATAAATGTTAATTGTTTAACAATAACATTGCATTTTTTAATGTCACATTTAAAAATGTGCTGTCTAGTTGTTAAATCTTGTTTGCTTATTTCATTTCTGAGTCTCATTTGCAAGTATTACTTTGCATGCAGTTGCAATTCCAAGAGGTTAGATGGCAGTAGTTTATAGAGTACAGTGTGTTTCCTCGTCGGGGGAGTAGTCTTTGCCATTAAGCCGAATATATTATTTTGTTGTGCCCTAAAAAAGTGGAAAAAATCTAAGTATTGTATTCATTACAAACCAGCTGTTTGATTGTGACGTGTCTCTTGGTATCGATACCAGTAATCGATGGTACCAATTTCCAGTACTTTTGTGCGTGATAAATGGTAATTGTTTCACAATAACATTTAATTTTTTAATGTCACATTTAAAAATGTGCTGTCTAGTTGTTAAATCTTGTTTGTTTATTTCATTTCTGAGTCTCATTTGCAAGTATTACTTTGCATGCAGTTGCAATTCCAAGAGGTTAGATGGCAGTAGTTTATAGAGTACAGTGTGTTTCCTCGTCGGGGGAGTAGTCTTTGCCATTAAGCCGAATATATTATTTTGTTGCGCCCTAAAAAGTGGAAAACTGTAGGTATTGTATTCATTACAAACCAGCTGTTTGATTGTAACGTGTCTTTTGGTATCGATACCAGTACTCGATGTCCGGTACTTTTGTGCGTGTTAATAAATGCTAATTGTTTAACAATAACATTGCATTTTTTAATGTCACATTTAAAAATGTGCTGTCTAGTTGTTAAATCTTGTTTGCTTATTTCATTTCTGAGTCTCATTTGCAAGTATTACTTTGCATGCAGTTGCAATTCCAAGAGGTTAGATGGCAGTAGTTTATAGAGTACAGTGTGTTTCCTCGTCGGGGGAGTAGTCTTTGCTATTAAGCCGAATATATTATTTTGTTGCGCCCTAAAAAAGTGGAAAAACTAAGTATTGTATTCATTACAAACCAGCTGTTTGATTGTAACGTGTCTCTTGGTATTGATGGTACCAATTTCCGGTACCTTTGTGCGTGTTGATAAATGGTAATTGTTTAACAATAACATTACATTTTTAATGTCACATTTAAAAATGTGCTGTCTAGTTGTTAAATGTTGTTAGCTTATTTCATTTCTGAGTCTCATTTGCAAGTATTACTCTCGGTTTGATTTCTTATTCTCTGGTAGACCAGGTGCATATGAGGTATGTTAAGAAGCAAAGTACCCTAATAATGTGTTATATATTGTATATATTATATAATAATATAATATAATATAATAATATAATACATCGGTTTACATTATATACTGTATATATAATATCAATCAATCAATCAATCTTTATTTATATAGCCCTAAATCACAAGTGTCTCAAAGGGCTGCACAAGCCACAACGACATCCTCGGTACAAAGCCCACATAATATGTAAATGTTACATATTTGATATTGCTACTATGGTACATTTTTTCTCTACTTTATACCTTCTGTGCCCTTGTGTGCATTATCCTTTCCATCCTTTGTAACTGAGCTACTGTGTGGAACAATTTCCCTTGTGGATCAATAAAGTTTGTCTAAGTCTAAGTCTAATCCATACCGCTACCTAGGGCTGCACGATTTTGGGGGGAAAAAAAACCTAATTGCAATATCTCTGCCAAAAAAAAAAGAGATTTTAGTCATTTAAATGTATAAAACTGCTAAAATGATGAGTGAAGGAAGTCCTCAAGTCAAGCTTTGTTTATACAGCACATTAAAACTACTTACATTGACCAAAGTGCTGCAAAAACAATTAGTTGTAGAGGTGTACGAATAATGAGGCAGGAGAAGAAGATGAAGTGCATCAATCCTTTGCTTTCCACTTAAGATTGTTACAACAGGAACACCTCAACAGCCTGACTAATGACTTCCTTTTCTCATTTGACCTGGAAAAACTACCCTCTGGGTGAATAGCTCTGTATCTCTCCCTCCCCTCTATGTATATAGGATTCCCCTGAAGAGCAGGGAAACCTGCGAAACAGGCTTGTAGGGACGAAATAGCCTCTGTGTTTTTTCCTGACCTAACGTACACTATATTGCCAAAAGTATTTGGCCACCCATCCAAATGATCAGAATCAGGTGTCCTAATCACTTGGCCCGGCCACAGGTGTATAAAATCAAGCACTTAGGCATGGAAACTGTTTCTACAAACATTTGTGAAAGAATGGGCCGCTCTCAGTGATTTCCAGCGTGAAACTGTCATAGGATGCCACCTGTGCAACAAATCCAGTCGTGAAATGTCCTCGCTTCTAAATATTCCAAAGTCCACTTTATTATAAGAAAAGTGAAGAGTTTGGGAACAACAGCAACTCAGCCACCAAGTGGTAGGCCACGTAAACTGGCAGAGAGGAGTCAGCGGAGGCTGAAGCGCATAGTGCAAAGACTTTCTGCACAGTCAGTTGCTACAGAGCTCCAAACGTCGTGTGACCTTCCAGTTAGCCCACGTACAGTACGCAGAGAGCTTCATGGAATGGGTTCCCATGGCCGAGCAGCTGCATCTAAGCCATACATCACCAAGTCCAATGCAAAGCGTCGGATGCAGTGGTGTAAAGTACGTCGCTACTGGACTCTAGAGCCTTCTCTGGAGAGATTAATCACGCTTTTCCACTAGGCAATCTAATGGACCAGTCTGGGTTTGGAGGTTGCCAGGAGAACGCTACATTTCGGACTGCATTGTGCCGAGTGTAAAATTTGGTGGAGGAGGAATTATGGTGTGGGGTTGTTTTTCAGGAGTTGGGCTTGGTCCCTTAGTTCCAGTGAAAGGAACTTTGAATGCTCCAGGATACCGAAACATTTTGGACAATTCCCTGCTCCCAACCTTGTGGGAACAGTTTGGAGCGGGCCCCTTCCTCTTCCAACATGACTGCGCACCAGTGCACAAAGCAAGGTGCATAAAGATGTGGATGACAGAGTCTGGTGTGGATGAACTTGACTGGCCTGCACAGAGTCCTGACCTGAACCCGATAGAACACCTTCGGGATGAATCAGAACAGAGACTGAGAGCCCAGGTCTTCTCGACCAACATCAGTGTGTGACCTCACCAATGTGCTTTTGGAAGAATGGTGGAAAATTCCTATAAACACACTCCGCAACCTTGTGGACAGCCTTCCCAGAAGAGTTGAAGCTGTAATAGCTGCAAAAGGTGGACCGACTTCATATTGAACCCTATGGGTTAGGAATGGGATAACACTTCAAGTTCATATGTGAGTCAAGGCAGGTGGCCAAATACTTTTGGCAATATAGTGTATATTCCGCTCTACCTCGGTATTGAGCACTGTATAACGGATAAACCACAGAAACCTCGACTATATATATATATGTATATATATATATATATATATATATATATATACATACATATACATGCACACAGTACATACCAAAAGTTTGGACACACCTTCTCATTCAATGTGTTTTCTTTATTTCTATGACTATTTACATCATGGGGTATCAAACTCTGGCCCGCGGGCCTAATTAGGCCCGCCGTGTAATTTCACTTGGCCTTTGAGGCGATATCAAATTAACACTAAAGCTGGCCCGCAGATTATATATTGCGGCGGTGCCGCGGTAACGCCACATTCACCGCTGACTCTCATACTTGCCAACCCTCCCGGGAGTCTTCCAAACTTCAGCGCCCCTCCCGAAAATCGTCAGGTCTGCTTTTCAGCCAGTCCAACGAGTGCTGGCCCAGTCACAAGATATGTGCGGCTTCTGCACGCACACACAATTGAATGCAACGCATACTTCATCAACAGCGATACAAGTTACACTGAGGGTAGCCGAATAAAAAACTTTAACACTGTTAGAAATATACGCCACACTGTGAATCCACACCAAACAAGAATGACAAACACATTTCGGGAGAACATCCGCACCGTAACACAACATAAACACAACAGAACAAAAACCCAGAACCCTTTGCAGCACTAACTCTTCCGGGACGCTACAAAATACACCCCTGCTACCACCAAAGCTCCTCCCCCACACACACACAACTTGTAGCATCCCGGAAGAGTTAGTGCTGTAAAGGGTTCTGGGTATTTGTTCTGTTGTGTTTATGTTGTGTTACGGTGCGGATGTTCTCCCGAAATGTGTTTGTCATTCTTGTTTGGTGTGGATTCACAGTGTGGCGTATATTTCTAACAGTGTTAAAGTTTTTTATACTGGCACCCTCAGTGTAACCTGTATCGCTGTTGATGAAGTATGCGTTGCATTCACTCGTGTGTGCGTACAGAAGCCGCACATATCTTGTGACTGGGTCTGAACAATGTTAGAATGGATGAAAAGCGGACGTGACGATAGCTCGTAGAGTACGTTAAAGGCAGTGCATTTAAGGCACGCCCCCAAGACTGTGGTCCGGGTGGACGAGATATAATGACTGATGAACACCTTCGTTCGATAATGAAGGTTGCCTCAGCTCAAAGCCTGAGCCCCGACATTAATGAACTAGCATCCAAGAAAAGATGGCAGGTATCTGGCTTGGGCACATCCGATTAGATCAGTGTGTTGCAAACTGAGCAGTTTAAAGTCCTGAATGGTTGGTTTATTCATTATTTTATTTTCAAATGTATTAGTCTGTGGAAAAAGTTAATGTTGATATTTACCTCAGAAGGCTGCAAATAGAAAAGAGGCATTAAATTTTTATTTAAATTGTATTTGATATGCCATTGATATTTTTTAATTATTATTATTATTATTATTTCAAACTCGATTTTGCATGTCACTAAAAGTTATATAAGCCTTGCTTGTTCAATATTCAATGCAATACTTGTTTGGGTCCCTATTAAAAGGTTAATTTGTTCAACCTTGGCCCGCGGCTTTGTTCAGTTTTACATTTTGGCCCACTCTGTACCGGTATTTGAGTTTGACACCCCTGATTTACATTGTTGATTGTCACTGAAGGCATCAAAACTATGAATGAACACATGTGGAGTTATGTACTTAACAAAAAAGGTGAAATAACTGAAAACATGTTTTATATTCTAGTCTCTTCAAAATAGCCACCCTTTGCTCTGATTACTGCTTTGCACATTCCTGGCATTCTCTCGATGAGCTTCAAGATTTAGCCACCTGAAAGGGTTTTCACTTCACAGGTGTCACAGTTTTGATGCCTTCAGTGACAATCTACAATGGAAATAGTCATGAAAATAAAGAAAACACATTGAAATGAGAAGGACGGCCCTCGTACTTCAGCCATTTCACACTATCACCATAAAAACCTTTTTGCACATACTGTACAGTAATACATTATTACAACGCCAGCAGTGTTTATATGCACCGCGGCGCACAAAAACATGCCGTTACTTGTAACCACTTCTGACTGGCCAGCAGGCCAAGGACACAAGGCAGATCTGATTCTTGCGGTTATTGCAGTAATTAAAATGTCAATGCAACTACAAACCCCGTTTCCATAGTAGTTGGGACATTGTGTTAGATGTAAATATAAACGGAATACAATGATTTGCAAATCATTTTCAACCCATATTCAGTTGAATATGCTACAAAGACAACATATTTGATGTTCAAACTGATAAACTTTTTTTTTTTTTTTTGCAAATAATCATTAACTTTAGAATTTGATGCCAGCAACACGTGACAAAGAAGTTGGAAAAGGTGGCAATAAATACTGATAAAGTTGAGGAATGCTCATCCAACACTTATTTGGAACATCCCACAGGTGAACAGGCAAATTGGGAACAGGTGGGTGCCACGATTGGGCATAAAAACAGCTTCCCAAAAAATGCTCAGTCTTTCACAAGAAAGGATGGGGCGAGGTACACCACTTTGTCCACAACTGCGTGAGCAAATAGTCAAACAGTTTAAGAACAACGTTTCTCAAAGTGCAATTGCAATAAATTTAGGGATTTCAACATCTACGGTCCATAATATCATCAAAAGATTCAGAGAATCTGGAGAAACCAACATTGAATGACCGTGACTTTCGATCCCTCAGACGGCACTGTATCAAAAACCGACATCAATCTCTAAAGGATATCACCACATGGGCTCAGGAACACTTCAGAAAACCACTGTCACTAAATACAGTTGGTCGCTACATCTGTAAGTGCAAGTTAAAGCTCTACTATGCAAAGCGAAAGCCATTTATCAACAACATGCAGGAACGCCGCCGGCTTCTCTGGGCCCGAGATCATCTAAGATGGACTCATGCAAAGTGGAAAAGTGTTCTGTGGTCTGACGAGTCCACATTTCAAATTGTTTTTTTAAATATTCGACATCGTGTCATCCGGACCAAAGGGGAAGCGAACCATACAGACTGTTATCGACGCAAAGTTCAAAAGCCAGCATCTGTGATGGTATGGGGGTGCATTAGTGCCCAAGGCATGGGTAACTTACACATCTGTGAAGGCACCATTAATGCTGAAAGGTACATACAGGTTTCGGAACAACATATGCTGCCGTCTAAGCGCCGTCTTTTTCATGGACGCCCCTGCTTATTTCAGCAAGACAATGTCAAGCCACATTCAGCACGTGTTACAACAGCGTGGTTTTGTAAAAAAAGAGTGCGGGTACTTTCCTGGCCCACCTGCAGTCCAGACCTGTCTCCCATCGAAAATGTGTGGCGCATTATGAAGCGTAAAATACGACAGCGGAGACCCCAGAGTGTTGAACGACTGAAGCTCTACATAAAGCAAGAATGGGAAAGAATTCCACTTTCAAAGCTTCAACAATTAGTTTCCTCAGTTCCCAATCGTTTATTGAGTGTTGTTAAAAGAAAAGGTGATGTAACACAGTGGTGAACATGCCCTTTCCCAACTACTTTGGCACGTGTTGCAGCCATGAAATTCTAAGTTAATTATTATTTGCAAAAAAAAAAAAAAAGTTTAAGAGTTTGAACATCAAATATCTTGTCTTTGTAGTGCATTCAATTGAATATGGGTTGAAAAGGATTTGCAAATCATTGTATTCCGTTTATATTTACATCCAACACAATTTCCCAACTCATATGGAAACGGGGTTTGTACATTCACATACAGTGTTTATACGCAAGGGCGTTCAACTATTCATGACGGCCAGCCGCCCCTAATAAGTACGTTCCTAGGAAACACTGGTATTGGACTCGGGTAAACCAATTTACAACTGATGCACTCTGATGTTTCTTTACTGTAACCTTGATCCACTTTAACTTCCAATGAGCTGCGATTGTTTCTTAGTGGGGACGTCACGAAAGAGATAAGCATGAACTGTGGTACAAAGGTGACTGTGTAGTCGTTATGCCAAAGGAAATCAAACAATAAACGTTGTGTATTGACATGGTAGTAGGCTACATGAATCATGCGTAACCTGGTTTTTGCGTAACCTGGGTTGGCTCATAGAATGTATTTCGATTTTGGTCCGTGCGGTCAAACTAGACATTTTAGCAGGGTAATGCCAACAATCTGTCCCGACTCCCGACTAAAATATTGCCACTTCACTTTACGAAATACATTTGGCTAATCGACATCAGTAAAATGTGTCATAATTACTAGAGATGCCCGATAATGGCTTTTTTGCCGATATTCCGATATTGTCCAACTCTTAATTACCGATTCCGATATCAACCGATACCTATATATACAGTCGTGGAATTAACACATTATTATGCCTAATTTTGTTGTGATGCCCCGCTGGATGCATTAAACAATGTAACAAGGTTTGGTGGTGTATATTGTAGAGTCCCGGAAGAGTTAGTGCTGCAAGGGGTTCTGGGTATTTGTTCTGTTGTGTTTATGTTGTGTTACGGTGCGGATGTTCTCCCGGAATGTGTTTGTCATTCTTGTTTGGTGTGGGTTCACAGTGTGGCGCATAATTGTAACAGTGTTAAAGTTGTTCATACGGCCACCCTCAGTGTGACCATTCCGATATCAACCGATACCGATACATACAGTCGTGGAATTAACACATTATGATGTCTGATTTTGTTGTGATGCCCCGCTGGATGCATTAAACAATGTAACTTTACCATGAATTGATTAACGTGGACCCCGACTTAAACAAGTTGAAAAACTTATTGGGGTGTTACCATTTAGTGGTCAATTGTACGGAATATGTACTGTACTGTGCAATCTACTAATACAAGTTTCAATCAATCAAAAACAAGGTTTTCCAAAATAAGAGAACAACTTCAACTCCAGTTATGGAAAAAATGCCAACATGGCACTGCCATATTTATTATTGAAGTCACAAAGTGCATTATTTTTTTTAACATGCCTCAAAACAGCAGCTTGGAATTTGGGACATGCTCTCCCTGAGATAATCCTGATACCCACTACAACTATGGGAAATACTATACTTTGACTTTCACAAAGTGCAATTTTATTTTTAAACATGCCTCAAAACAACAGCTACAAAAACAATGAAGGCACACAGCTTCAGTCCAGAGTATACTAGAGCATACTTGCCAACCTTGAGACCTCCGAATTCAGGAAATGGGGCGGGGTTTGGTGGTAGCAGGGGGTGTATATTGTAGCATCCTGGAAGAGTTAGTGCTGCAAGGGGTTTTGGGTATTTGTTCTGTTGTGTTTATGTCGTGTTACGGTGCGGATGTTCTCCCGAAATGTGTTTGTCATTCTTGTTTGGTGTGGGTTCACAGTGTGGCGCATATTTGTAACAGTGTTAAAGTTGTTTATACGGTGTGTGACCATTCCGATATCAACCGATACCGATACATACAGTCGTGGAATTAACACATTATGATGCCTAATTTTGTTGTGATGCCCCGCTGGATGCATTAAACAATGTAACTTTACCATGAATTGATTAACGTGGACTCCGACTTAAACAAGTTGAAAAACTTATTGGGGTGTTACCATTTAGTGGTCAATTGTACGGAATATGTACTGTACTGTGCAATCTACTAATACAAGTTTCAATCAATCAATCAAAAACAAGGTTTTCCAAAATAAGAGAACAACTTCAACTCCAGTTATGGAATAAATGCCAACATGGCACTGCCATATTTATTATTGAAGTCACAAAGTGCATTATTTTTTTTAACATGCCTCAAAACAGCAGCTTGGAATTTGGGACATGCTCTCCCTGAGATAATCCTGATACCTACTACAACTATGGGAAATACTATACTTTGACTTTCACAAAGTGCATTATTTTTTTCATTTTTTTTAAAACATGCCTCAAAACAACAGCTACAAAAACAATGAAGGCACACAGCTTCAGTCCAGAGTATACTAGAGCATACTTGCCAACCTTGACACCTCCGAATTCGGGAGATGGGGGCGGGGTTTGGTGGTAGCGGGGGGTGTATATTGTAGCGTCCTGGAAGAGTTAGTGCTGCAAGGGGTTCTGGGTATTTGTTCTGTTGTGTTACGGTGCGGATGTTCTCCCGAAATGTGTTTGTCATTCTCGTTTGGTGTGGGTTCACAGTGTGCCGCATATTTGTAACGGTGTTAAAGTTGTTTATACGGCCACCCTCAGTGTGACCTGTATGGCTGTTGGCCAAGTATGCCTTGCATTCACTTGTGTGTGTGAAAAGAGGTAGATATTATGTGATTGGGCTGGTACGCAAAGGCAGTGCCTTTAAGGTTTATCGGCGCTCTGTACTTCTCCCTGCGTCCGTGTACCACTCCGTACAGCAGCGTTTTAAAAAGTCATACATTTTACTTTTTGAAACCGATACCGATAATTTCCGATATTACATTTATCGGCCGATATCGGCAGCCCGATATTATCGGACATCTCTAATAATTACTTAGTAAACCATCTTGCCAGAAGCATAAACAAGAGAAGCCTCGAATCGATTTCCCGATCATAGCGTGAGATTAATTAATTAATTAATTAATTTTAAAAAGTACCGTATTTTTCGGACTATAAGTCGCAGTTTTTTTCATAGTTTGGCCGGGCTCCAGTGCGATTTATATATGTTTTTTTCCTTCTTTATTATGCATTTTCGGCAGGTGCGACTTATACTCCGGTGCGACTTATACTCCGAAAAATACGGTATTGATTTTCAATCGGGAAATCGCACATCCGTGGTCCCCTCTCAAGGTTTCTCATTGTATCCCATTGGGTTGAGTTTTTTCCTTGCCCTGATGTGGGATCTGAACCAAGGATGTTGTTGTGGCTTGTGCAGCCCTTTGAGACACTCGTGATTTAGGGCTATATAAATGAACTTTGATTGATTGATTAAATGATTGATTGATAACAATGAGTGCCAGTTCTTTAATTAACTACATCCCTCCATAAAATATAGAAACAACTGTGATAAATAATAATAATAATAATAATAATAATAATAATAATAATGAAGGTTGCCTCAGCTCAAAGCCTGAGCCCCGACATTAATGAACTAGCATCCAAGAAAAGATGGCAGGTATCTGGCTTGGGCACATCAGATTAGATCAGTGTGTTGTAAACTGAGCAGTTTAAAGTCCTGAATGGTTGTTTTATTCATTGTTATTTTATTTTCAAATTTATTAGCCTGTGGAAAAAGTTAATGTTGATATTTACCTCAGAAGGCTGCAAATAGAAAAGAGGCATTAAATTTGTATTTAAATTGCATTTGATATGCCATTGATATTTTGTCGATTTTACTTCAAAGAAAACTGGTTTTGTTTGATAAAAACAAAACTTTTTCAAAAATTATTATGTATTTTACAATGCACTGCTTTTATATTTCCTGTATTTTATATTATTACATTGAACTGTTTTTTATATTTAAATTTTTTATCCTGTAAAGCGTCCTTGAGTACTCTGAAAAGCGCTATACCAAATAAAATGTATTATTATTATTATTATAAAATTCTACCCAAACATTTAATGAAGTCAAATACAAATAAGGCAACAAGAGAAGTACCCAGCATTTCTCTTTTCTATTCTATTTTTTTTCTTCGGATTAAAAAAATATATAACAAAAAATAAATAAAAATAAAAATGTTCAATTGATTAAGAATCGTTACAAATAAGAATCACGAATCATTCGAAAACTGATTTTTTTTTTTTGGGAGGCCTAATAAATATTTAATACTTGTTTATATTGACAAATGTCGTGTTTTAGACTGCAGTATTCGTCAATTCAGGATATTTCAATCAATCAATCAAAGTTTATTTATATAGCCCTTAATCAAAAGTGTCTCAAAGGGCTGCACAAGCCACAACGGCATCCGTATTATTACGTATACGTCAAGCTTTTGTGCTATTGTGTGCTTAGCTGTTGTGTATCTGCTACCTCTTAATAGCCTTTAGCCTACCATGTTTACCTTTTTGTAAGGGACCACTAAAATGCAAGAAAGAAAAAAACAAACTTGTCTGCTGACCGGAGGACATTTAGACATTTAGATATCGAGATGCTAGCTGATGCATGTCATTTTTTTTTTGCTGATTTTGGACTGATATCACTATCAGCTTGGGACACTCCTAAAAAAAAATTTGCCAGGAATTCTAACACAAGCTTTCATGTCTGTCAAAGGATTTCATCTCGCCACACCTCAAAATGTTCAGCAACAAAGATTTCAGCGACCGAGGGGTCAACATCGACCTGATTGTGCCCGTCATCAACATGGACCACACCGGCTACGGCACCAAGACGGAGTCTTTTGATGTCATCAGTGGCATGTAAGTCGACATTAAAAATGTATTTGGGTATGGACCGAATTTCCTTGATGGACTATGGCAGGGGTCGGCAACCCAAAACGTTGAAAGAGCCATATTGGACCAAAAATACAATGAAAATGAAAAGCCGTATATAAGTGTTATAATGAAGGAAACACATGAAGTAAGTGTCTATATTAGCTATAATAGCCTACTATCAAAATGACTGTGTCGCAGGCTGAAGCAAATCTTATTCTACCATTTGTAAATCCGAGACTACTCAGGAGGTGAGATAACTCCTGGAAATTACTGGCTTCTAATGGCCAAAGGTATAGATGTGTGTGTCCAAGTTAAAGGAAATGGATTTATTACAATCTTTGGCAAGCTGGGTAATGTTTGCTGTGGTCTGGAACAACATGGCACACAAACAACTATGAGAAATGCAGCCAATATTACATACAGATAATGTGTCATGAGACATCCAAATATAAATTATATACAACGAGGATACAAGTAAAGGATATTAAATGAGCTCAAATATACCTACAAATGAGGCATAATGATGCAATATGTACATACAGCTAGCCTAAATAGCATGTTAGCATTGATTAGCTTGCAGTCAGGCAGTGACCAAATATGCCTGATTAGCACGTTTTGTGGCGGTCTTATTTACGTGGCTCACCTTCGACAGTGTCTTCTCCCCCGTCATCTTTGTTGTAGCGGTGTAGCGTGCAAGGACGGGAGTGGAAGAAGTGTCAAAAGATGGCGCTAACTGTTTTAATGACATTCAGACTTTACTTCAATCAATAACGGAGCGGCATCTCCTCATCCGGAAACAACAACAATGTGTCCCGTCCGACCGGAACTCTCTAATAACTACATTTCCTCGGGTGAATAATGTAAAGTCACTACACCGGTATGTTTTAGCGCTTTCATGGCGAGTTTACTGACAGATATAAGTAAGAATTTTACACTACTTTATATTAGAAATGGCAACAGCGGAGGATGAATGTCCCATAACAAGAAGGTAGATAGATAGACTATGGCGTCTACACGGACTACAAGGTCGGACGCGCGCAATTTTTCAGGATTTATGCAGATCCCAAATATACATCAGCAGGTACCAGAAGGTAAGAAAAGTTGCTTTTGCATAATATTGCGAAACAAAACTCCAGATAATATCTTACCTTATACACACACCATAATAATACTCGTATGTTTTATGCGGCGACAATCCATCAAGCGGTGCGTCTTCATAGCTTACCAAGGTCGTACTAAAACATTTTGATAGATTTTTGAGCGCCGTGTGTAAAGTTCTATATTTTCAATGGAACATACAAAATGTCGGTGTTGTTTACTTGAGTCATACTGCAGACTACACGTGTCTCTTATGTTTGACTGCCATCTACTGCTCACACTTATCATTACACCATGTACCAAAATAAAATTGCTTCGAGGTCGGTAAGCAAAACCAGAATTATTCCGCACATTAGGCGCACTGTTGAGTTTTGAGGGGAAAAATAGATTTTAAAGGCCTACTGAAATGACATTTTTTTTATTTAAACGGGGATAGCAGATCCATTCTATGTGTCATACTTGATCATTTCGCGATATTGCAATATTTTTGCTGAAAGGATTTAGTAGAGAACATCGACGATAAAGTTCGCAACTTTTGGTCGCTGATTAAAAAAAGCCTTGCCTGTACCGGAAGTAGCGTGACGTCACAAGTTGAAAGTCTCCTCACGTTTTCCCATTGTTTACATCAGCAGCGAGAGCGATCAAAACCGAGAAAGCGACGATTACCCCATTAATTTGAGCCAGGATAAAAGATTCGTGGATGAGGAACGTGAGAGTGAAGTATTAGAGTGCAGTGCAGGACGCATCTTTTTTCGCTCTGACCGTAACTTAGGTACAAGGGCTCATTGGATTCCACACTCTCTCCTTTTTCTATTGTGGATCACGGATTTGTATTTTAAACCACCTCGGATACTATATCCTCTTGAAAATGAGAGTCGAGAACGCGAAATGGACATTCACAGTGACTTTTATCTCCACGACAATACATCGGTGAAGCACTTTAGCTACGGAGCTAACGTGATAGCATCGGGCTTAACTGCAGATAGAAACAAAAGAAATAAACCCCTGACTGGAAGGATAGACAGAAAATCAACAAAACTTTTAAACCATGGACCTGTAACTACACGGTTAATGCTTTCCTGCCTGGCGAAGCTTAACAATGCTGTTGCTAACGACGCCATTGAATCTAACTTAGCTACGGACCTCGACAGAGCTATGATAAAAACATTAGCTCTCCGCCTACGCCAACCCTCATCTGCTCATCAACACCGAAGCTCACCTGCGTTCCAGCGATCGACGGAGCGACGAAGGACTTCACTTGATCATCGATGCGGTCGGCGGCTAGCGTCGGATAGCGCGTCTGCTATCCAAGTCAAAGTCCTCCTGGTTGTGTTGCTGTAGCCAGACGCTAATACACCGATCGCACTTACAGGTTTCTTCTTTGCAGTCTCTATTGTTCATTAAACAAATTGCAAAAGATTCACCAACACAGATGTCCAGAATACTGTGGAATTTTCCCATGAAAACTGAACTTTTTGTATTGGATACAATGGCGTCCCAATACTTCCGTTTCAACCATCGACGTCACGCGCATACGTCATCATACCTAGACGTTTTCAACCGGAAGTTTCGCAGGAAATTTAAAATTGCACTTTATAAGTTAACCCGGCCGTATTGGCATTAAGATTTCATCATTGATATATAAACTATCAGAATGCGTGGTCGGTAGTAGTGGGTTTCAGTAGGCCTTTAAGTGCGCCTTATAGTCCGGAAAATACGGTAATATGTTACGAATAAGTCAGCAGCCAAATGAAGAGCCTTTGTAGCCTCTTTTAAAATGGTTCTGTAATAATTTACCCAACAAATAATATACTGTGATATATATCGTTATCACAGCGATATGTTGCGTTTGGGCCATACGATATTGCACATTCCTAATAACTTGTGTTAGAGTTAGGGTAGTTTTTCAAGTAAACAAACAACTTGCATTCGGGATTAGAAATAGTTACTGGACTACCTTTGTTTTAGGATTTTTTTTGAAAGAAAAATGCCTCTGTTTGAACTTTAGAACTATCCAGAATTCCAGTCAGTTATTTTGCTTTGCTGCAGTACCTTGTTGGGACAACATTGCAGGTGTGCAACACAAACGGGCCGCCACACCCATGCCGACATGTCAACACATGTTAAGTTAGCTCCTTTGCAAAAGCTTCAACCAGCCACACCCTCGGCTTCCTGTCTGCGTGCGCTATGGAGCGTGCTCTGTCTTACCGTGCGAATACATCAAAGAAGGCGTCTGTCTGGTTGTTGTTTTGCTACCCTGAACTTTGTCAGTCTTCTTAGTTTACACATGAATACTGCAAAGTGGATAATCTTGTTTGAGAGCGGGGAAAAAAATCAGCCTGCACAACAAACCCACAAAGGAAATATGAATAATGGCATTGAAATCATGCGAATCTGGAACATTCGGTTCCCAGGCAGGGCTTTTACGCGCAATGATAGCGCGTCATTTAGGTCGCACTGACCGCGGCCTATTCGCCGATCCGTGCGAGACTAGTCTTGTACGTTAGCAAGCACACAAGGGAGGAGGTTACGACCTGGATTCTGAAATCTTGAGGCGATGTGGTTTTATGGATGTGTGGTATGAGAGGCGGGAACATGTCCATGACCTGTTCTCTTATTAGAGGAGTAAATAAGTAAAGGAGATTATAGATTTTTCTGTCACCGTTGGTACTCGTAGCAGTGTTTCTGCGACAAATACATTTGGACAGCCACAAATAGATGTAGGGTTGGGTATGGATGGGAACCAGGACTTAGGTTCCAATTCTAATATGTAATTTCCCCTCTGTGGGATGAATAAAAGTCTATCCTATACTCCCGAAACTGTTCAAAATGGTCTAGGGTTACATGATATAGAGCAGGCCTGGGCAATTATTTGGACTCGGAGGGCCAAATTTAGAGAAAAAATGTGTCTGGGGGCCGGTATATCTATCTATCTATCTATATATATATCTATATATATATATATATATATATATATATATATATATATATATATATATATATATATATATATATATATATATATATATATATGTATGTGTGGGGAAAAAAATCACAAGACTATTTCATCTCTATATATATATATATATATATATATATATATATGCACATTATATATATATATATATATATATATATATATATATATATATATATATATATATATATATATATATATACATGTGTATATATATATATATACACATATATACACACACATACTGTATATACACGTATACATACATACATATATATATATATATATATATATACATACATATATATATATATACTTACATATATACACATATATATATATATATATATATATATATATATATATATATATATATATATATTAGGGCTACAGCTAACGATTAATTTGATAATCGATTAATCTGTCGATTATTACTTCGATTAATCGATTAATAATCGGATAAAAGAGACAAACTACATTTCTATCCTTTTCAGTATTTTATTGGGGGGAAAAACAGCATACTGGCACCATACTTATTTTGATTATTGTTTCTCAGCTGTTTGTACATGTTGCAGTTTATAAATAAAGGTTTATATATAAAAAAAAAATTGCCTCTGCGCATGCGCATAGCATAGATCTAAGGCTGCAGCTAACGATTATTTTTCTATCGATTAATCTATAGATTATTTTTTTCGATTAATCGGTTAATGTATAGATTATTTTTTCGATTAATCTATAGATTATTTTTCCTTTTACCGATTATTTTTTTTATTTAAAATGAAGATGAAAAAATAAATGTAGGCCAGTTTTTTCAAAAGGCATGGCTTTTATTTACAAAAAAAAAAGTATGGCCACTCAGTCAACATTGACAACAACATGACAAAATATTCTGTAACAATGTAAACATTTAACAAAATTAAAAGTAGCTTATTTGCTTTTAATGTGCAAATATAAAAGTAAACATCCAGTGCAAATCTTAATATTCTGCAATAGTATAAGCATTTCAAAAGTAAAAGTATTGCTTATTTTGCTTTAAAATGTGCAAAAATAAAGATAAACATCCAATTCAAAAAAGTGCAAAACGGAAATATTCTGTAACAACAGTGTAAACATTTCAACAAAAGTAAAAGTATTGCTTATTTGCTAAAATGTGCAAAAATAAAGATAAACATCCAATACAAAAAAGTGCAAAACGAAATATTCTGTAACAACAGTGTAAACATTTCAACAAAAGTAAAACTTTTGCTTATTTTGCTTAATAACACAACAATGATAGTATGATTAAAGTGAAAGTTAATTGTTCGTTTGTACATAGTATACGTAATTGTTAATGTTGTAAAAGGTATTTGCACAACTAATTAACGTTAGCGTTAAAGAGGAGCGCGTCTTTGTAAACACTGAACAGGCACGCCAAACGCTCCTCTCAGAGCGAAACGTTGCTTTAGTTTATGAATTTACAACGCAGATACAAATGACACATTCATGTTTTTGTGTAATGATGACAACGTATACTCACGCGGACGATTGACTAGTTGATGGTGATGGCAAGAACGCTGCCGTTGTGCTGCTATGATAGGCCATTTCCGCTCGACACAGTGTGCATACAACAACATTATTAGCAGAGGTGGGTAGAGTAGCCAGAAATTGTACTCAAGTAAGAGTACTGTTACTTTAGAGATTTATTACTCAAGTAAAAGTAAGGAGTAGTCACCGAAATATTTACTTGAGTAAAAGTAAAAAGTATGTTGTGAAAAAACTACTCAAGTACTGAGTAACATACACACACATATCATATATATATATATATATATATATATATATATATATATATATATATATATATATATATATATATATATATGTGTATATATACACACACACACACACACACACACACACACACACACACACATATATATATATATATATATATATATATATATATATACATACATTGATATATACAGTATATAATTTATATTTATTTATTTTGCCGTTTTTGTTTACATGTTAAAGGTGTTTTAATGAATATACATGCATGTTTAACATATAGATTCCTTTCTTTCATGAAGACAAGAATATAAGTTGGTGTATTACCTGATTCTGATGACTTGTATTGATTGTAATCAGGAAGTAGTGCTGGTAACGTCCACGTTTTCAAATGGAGGAGAAAAAAAGTTCCTCCTTTCTGTCTAATACCACATGAAAGTGGTTGTTATTTGGCATCTTATTTGTCCACCTTCCATATTCGTTTTTATACCCTTTACAAGAAATACATTGGCGGCAAACTCCGTAGCTTGCTAGCTTGTTTGCGCTGGCTTTCGGACACTCTTATTTTGAAAGCGCAGGCGCGATGGAGCGGGACTTTTATTGTGAAGACAGGAACTGTGCAGTCAGTCTTTACGGTTGAAATAAAAAAAGGGTCTTTTTTCCTTCACACTTTTGATTGATTGATTGGAACTTGTATTAGTAGATTGCACAGTACAGTGCATATTCCGTACAATTGACCACTAAATGGTAACACCCGAAGTTAGCTCGGAGCCAGTCAGGTCATGTGACCCCTGGCTCTGTTTGATTGGTCCAACGTCACCAGTGACTGCATCTGATTGGTGGAACGAAGTGAAACGTCACCAGTAAGGCAGGCACTA
>NC_084573.2:12877500-12885000 GCF_033978685.3 Nerophis lumbriciformis | reverse complement strand
AGGAAACGGCAGGCTGTCTTCTTCTAATGGATTTATTACAATCTTTGGCAAGCTGGGAAACGTTTGCTGTGGTCTGGAACAACATGGCACACAAACAACTATGAGAAATGCAGCCAATATTACATACAGATAATGTGTCATGAGACATGCAAATATAAATTAAACACACAGAGGACATTAAGGAAATTAAATGAGTTTAAATATAGCTACAAATGAGGCATAATGATGCAATATGTACATACAGCTAGTCTAAATAGCATGTTAGCATTGATTAGCACTCCAAAAAGTCAATAACATCAATAAAGCTCACCTTTGTGCATTCACGCACAGCATAAAACATTTGGTGGACAAAATGAGATAAAGAAGGAGTGGCATAAAACATCTTTCTGTGGGAGACTGGCTGTGCCAGCAACCGGAGGGTTCCTGGTTCAATCCCCACCTTCTACCAACCTCGTCACGTCCGTTGTGTCCTTGAGCAAGACACTTCACCCTTGCTCCTGATGGGTCCTGGTTAGGGCCTTGCATGGCAGCTCCCTCCATCAGTGTGTGAATGGGTGAATGTGGAAATAGTGTCAAAGCGCTTTGAGTACCTTGAAAGGTAGGAAAGCGCTATACAAGTATAACCCATTTACCATTTACATGTAAACAAACTACGATGAGTTCACGGATCGCTGGAATCAGTGGGACAAAAAGGTGCTCGCCAAATACTGTCATCAGTGAAGCATGTTTAATATAAACAGTGGGATTTCTAACAATTAGGAAGGTTTGTGTCATGTTTGTCCTACTAAAGAAAATATATTAAAACAAAAAATATATATAAAATTTAAAAAAAAAAAAAAAAAAAAAAAAAACATTTTTTATATATATATATATATATATATATATATATATATATGTGTGCGTATGTATGTATATATATATATACCTTATTTTTCGGACTATAAGTCGCAGTTTTTTTTCATAGTTTGGCCGGGCTCCAGTGCGATTTATATATGTTTTTTTCCTTTTTTAATATGCATTTTCGGCAGGTGCGACTTATACTCCGGTGCGACTTATACTCCGAAAAATTCGGTATATACATTTATTATTATTTTTATTAAATTAAATAAATAAAAATTATATATATATATACATATACTGTATAAATATATTTATTTATTTTATTTTATTATTTTTTCATTAAAAATCTTGTCTTTGCAGTCTATACAATTGAAAAAATTAAATACAATTACGGTACATTTTTTTTAACAATTATATATATATATATACATATATATATATATATGTGTGTGTGTGTGTATGTATATATATATATATATATATATATATATATATATATATATATATATGTGTGTGTGTGTATGTATATACATACATAAATACATATGTATTTATATATGTGTATGTATGTGTATATATATATATATATATATATATAAAAAAATGTTTTTAAATTAAATTACATTTACAAAAAATATATATATATATATATATATATACTGTATATATTTTTATTTTAGTTTATTATTATTTTTTCATTAAATATCTCGTCTTTCCAGTCTATTCAATTGAACAAATTAAATACAAGTAAAACATTTTTTAACAAAATTATATATATATATAAATCACCAAAAATGATTCCCGGGTGCGGCCACCGCTGCTGCTCACTGCTCCCCTCACCTCCCAGGGGGTGATCAAGGGTGATGGGTCAAATGCAGAGAATAATTTCGCCACACCTTGTGTGTGTGACAATCATGGGTACTTTAACTTATATATATATATATATATATATATATATATATATATATATATATATATATATATAGATACTGTATGTATATATATATATATTTTATTTTATTTTTTTCATCTTTTTCCATTTTCACACATCTCTGAAAGAGGTCCAGGGAGCTACTAGAGTGGCGCTAAAGATTAAAAAATTATAAATTATACAGTTATCCTGTAAAATATTATTGAAATGTCAAAAAATGTTTGTGACACGAGTGAGTGAATGAGTCACAATGTGTCTCCATCCAAGATGAGGAACCAACAATGTTAATGTGTTTTGAAGCATGTGACACAAAAGATTCCGGAATAAATGTCAAGAGGAAAAGATCTGTCATGTGCTCTTGGTGACTCATCACGGGGCTTCTTAGGGAACAAAAGTCGGTTTGATTTATAAAAAAAAACAAACAAAAAAAAAAAACTGAAGGACGAATAACACTCTGTTTTTTTGTATTTCAGGATGATTTTGAGAACATGGCCAAGTTTAAGGTAGGAAGTACTTGTTTGTGTAGCAGGGAGACACGGGTGACATAATGACTCATGCTTTCTCCCGCCTCAGGTGCAGCTTTTCTCCCAGCCAGCTTTTCAAGGCAGCGTCCTTTCTTTGGAGGACAACATGGCGGCCGTGCAGCAAGGCTTCACCGTGGCCTCCTGCAAGGTCCTGGTGGGCAGGTGAGGGGAAGACGCAGCATCAAACATACATGCAAACCCCGAAACCAGTGAAGTTGGCACGTTGTGTAAATGGTAAATAAAAACAGAATACAATGATTTGCTAATCCTTTTCAACTTATATTCAATTGAATAGACTGCAAAGATAAGATATTTAACGTTCGAACTGGTAAACTTTTGTTATTTTTTACAAATATTAGCTCACTTGGAATTTGATGCCTGCAACATGATTCAAAAAATTTGGCACGAGTGGCAAAAAAGACTGGGAAAGTGGAGGAATGCTCATCAAACACTTATTTGGAACGTCCCACAGGTGAACAGGCTAATTGGGAACAGGTGGGTGCCATGATTGGGTATAAAAGCAGCTTCCATGAAATGCTCGGTCGTTCACAAACAAGGACGGGGCGAGGGTCACCACTTTGTGAACAAATGCGTGAGCAAATTGTCCCAACAGTTTAAGAACAACTTTCTCAACCAGCTATTGCAAGGAATTTAGGGATTTCATCATCTGCGGTCCGTAATATCATCAAAAGGTTCAGAGAATCTGGAGAAATCACGGCACATAAGCGATATTACGAACCTTCGACTCCTTTGACTGCATCAAAAAGCGACATCAGTGTGTAAAGGATATCACACATGGGCTCAGGAACACTTCAGAAAACCACTGTCAGTAACTACAGTTCGTCGCTACATCGTTAAGCGCAAGTTAAAACTGGACTATGCAAAGCCAAAGCCATTTATCAACAACACCCAGAAACGCCGCCGGCTTCGCTCATCTAAGATGGACTTATGCAAAGTGGAAAAGTGTTCTGTGGTCTGACGAGTCCACATTTCAATTTGTTTTGGGGAACTGTAGACGTCGTGTCTGCCGTACCAAAGAGGAAAAGAACCATCCAGATTGTTACAGGCGCAGAGTTCAAAAGCCAGCATCTGTGATGGTATGGGGGTGTATTAGTGCCCAAGACAGGGGTAACTTACACATCTGTGAAGGCACCATTAATGCTGAAAGGTACATACAGGTTTTGGAGCAACATATGTTGCCATCCAAGCAACATTATCATGGACGCCCCTGCTTATTTCAGCAGGACAATGCCAAGTCACCTGTTACAACAGCGTGGCTTTATAGTAAAAGAGTGCGGGTACTAGACTGGCCTGCCTGTAGTCCAGACCTGTCTCCCATTGAAAATGTGTGGCGCATTATGAAGCCTAAAATACCACAACGAAGACCCCGGACTGTTGAACAACTTAAGCTGTACATCAAGCAAGAATGGGAAAGAATTCCACCTGAAAAGCTTCAAAATTTGGTCTAACTCAGTTCCCAAACGTTTACTGAGTGTTGTTAAAAGGAAAAGCCATGTAACACAGTGGTAAAAATGCCCCTGTGACAACTTTTTTGCAATGTGTTGGTGCCATTAAATTCTAAGTTAATGATTATTTGCAAAAAAAATGATGTTTCTCAGTTAGAACGTTAAGTATCTTGTCTTTGCAGTCTATTCAATTGAATATAAGTTGAAAAGGATTTGCAAATCATTGTATTCTCTTTTTATTTACCATTTACACAACGTGCCAACTTCACTGGTTTTGGGTCTTGTACCTGCAAATGACTCCTTAAGCTTATTTGGCTAACGTCTCACCAGTTGGCTGGCGTTTGAAGGCCAGGACTTCACCGGCAGGATGTACCTGTTAGAGGAGGGCAACTACCCCGACTTGAGGGCGATGGGTTGCGTCAACGCCAACACCGCCATCCTGTCGTTACTGACTGTCGGCTTCGTAAGTTCATGATTCTTTTCTTTGGTTTAAAATGAATCTAGGAGATGCAGCACAACATTTCAAACTGTGCTAGGTACCCCAAAGAATCACTTGATTAAAGTACAGTGTTTTATTTTCCTATATTTAAAACAGTGTCACTGTGGATTTAAATTTAGTGGCCAAAAATATCAAATGTACTTGTTTTTAATTAATACTTAGGCCTACTATGCTACGGTATTTTAATGTTAGTCATTACGGTGGTACTTGGTGAAAAAAAATGGAGAACCACAAAAGCGTAATAGAAAAATATGATTCCCCCTCATAGTACCATCAAATTAATATGCCACGTTTATTCAAAGCTCTATTAATATTATACATTGAAATATTTTTTTATTTTTTTTAATGTAGATACAGCAATATGTTATGCTGGTGTATCAATACAGTACTGTTAAAAGATAAGTTGTTTTTTATCATTTTATTTCATATGTTTTTTTTACTTTTCCCATTTTTCCCTACACTTGTTACTGCAAATCAATGTTTTTTCTACTTTCAATATTTTTAATGCATTATCAATATTTTTAGAATTGTTGTTTGTTTTCGTGTTTTTAATGTGGATACATCAATATGTTATGCTGGTGTATCAATACAGTACTTTTAAAAGATAAGTGTTTTTTTATAAATGTATTTCATATATATTTTTTCATATACAGTATTTTTTACTTTCTCCATTTTGCCTACAATTTTGTTACTGCAAATCAATGTTTCTTCTATTTTCAATATTTTTCTAGATTTTTAGTATTTGTTTTTTTTAATTTTTTTAATGTGGATACATCAATATGTTATGCTGGTGTATCAATACTGTACTGTTAAAAGATAAGTTGTTTTTTATTAATTTATTTCATATATATTTTTCATATATATATATTTTTTACTTTTCCCATTTTTTCCGACAGTTTTGTTACTGCAAATCAATATTTTTCTTCTGTTTTTAATATTTTTAATGCATTATTAATATTTTTCTAGATTTTTAGAATTATAGTTTTTTTAATGTGGATACATCAATATGTTATGCTGGTGTATCAATACTGTACTGTTAAAATATAAGTGTTTTTTTAATAAATGTATTTCATATATATTTTTTATATACAGTATGTATTTTTTTACTTTTTGCATTTTTCCTACAATTTTGTTACTGCAAATCAATATGTTTCTTCTATTTTCAATATTTTTAATGTATTTTCAATATTTTTAAAATTATTGTTTTTTGTTTTTTTAATGTGGATACACCAATGTGTTATGCTGGTGTATCAATACTGTACTGTTAAAAGATAAGTGTTTTTTTATGAGTTTATTTCATATATATTTTTTATATACAGTAATATTTTTTTACTTTCTCCATTTTGTCTACAATTTTGTTAATGCAAATCAATATGTTTCTTCTATTTTCAATATTTTTAATGTATTATCAATATTTTTCTAGAATTGTAGTATTGTTGTTGTTTTTTTTAATGTGGATACATCAATATGTTATGCTGGTGTATCATACTGTACTGTTAAAAGATAAGTTTTTTATTAATTTATTTCATATATATTTTTCATATATATATTTTTTACTTTTCCCATTTTTTCCGACAATTTTGTTACTGCAAATCAATATTTTTCTTCTGTTTTTAATATTTTTAATGCATTATTAATATTTTTCTAGATTTTTAGAATTATAGTTTTTTTAATGTGGATACATCAATATGTTATGCTGGTGTATCAATACTGTACTGTTTAAATATACGTGTTTTTTTAATAAATGTATTTCATATATATTTTTTATATACAGTATGTATTTTTTTACTTTTTGCATTTTTCCTACAATTTTGTTACTGCAAATCAATATGTTTCTTCTATTTTCAATATTTTTCTAGATTTTTAAAATTATTGGTTTTTGTTTTTTTAATGTGGATACACCAATGTGTTATGCTGGTGTATCAATACTGTACTGTTAAAAGATAAGTGTTTTTTTATGAGTTTATTTCATTTGTATTTTTTATATACAGTAATATTTTTTTACTTTCTCCATTTTGTCTACAATTTTGTTAATGCAAATCAATATGTTTCTTCTATTTTCAATATTTTTAATGTATTATCAATATTTGTCTAGAATTGTAGTATTGTTGTTGTTTTTTTTAATGTGGATACATCAATATGTTATGCTGGTGTATCATACTGTACTGTTAAAAGATACGTTGTTTTTTATTAATATATTTCATATATATTTTTCATATATATATTTTTTACTTTTCCCATTTTTTCCGACAGTTTTGTTACTGCAAATCAATATTTTTCTTCTGTTTTTAATATTTTTAATGCATTATTAATATTTTTCTAGATTTTTAGAATTATAGTTTTTTTAATGTGGATACATCAATATGTTATGCTGGTGTATCAATACTGTACTGTGAAAAGATAAGTGTTTTTTTAATAAATGTATTTCATATATATTTTTTATATACAGTATGTATTTTTTTACTTTTTGCATTTTTCCTACAATTTTGTTACTGCAAATCAATATATTCTATTTTCAATATTTTTAATGTATTTTCAATATTTTTCTAGATTTTTAAAATTATTGTTTTTTGTTTTTTTTAATGTGGATACACCAATGTGTTATGCTGGTGTATCAATACTGTATTGTTAAAAGATAATATGTTTTTTATCATTTTATTTCATTTTTTTTTTTTACTTTTCCCATTTTTTCCTACACTTTTGTTACTGCAAATCAATGTTTCTTCTATTTTCAATATTTTTAATGCATTATCAATATTTTTCTAGATTTTTAGAATTATATATTTTTTTTATGTGGATACATCAATATGTTATGCTGGTGTATCAATACTGTACTGTTAAAAGATAAGTGTTTTTTTATGAGTTTATTTCATATGTATTTTTTATATACAGTAATATTTTTTTACTTTCTCCATTTTGTCTACAATTTTGTTAATGCAAATCAATATGTTTCTTCTATTTTCAATATTTTTAATGTATTATCAATATTTTTCTAGAATTGTAGTATTGTTGTTGTTTTTTTTAATGTGGATACATCAATATGTTATGCTGGTGTATCATACTGTACTGTTAAAAGATAAGTTGTTTTTTATTAATTTATTTCATATATATTTTTCATATATATATTTTTTACTTTTCCCATTTTTTTCCGACAGTTTTGTTACTGCAAATCAATATTTTTCTTCTGTTTTTAATATTTTTAATGCATTGTTAATATTTTTCTAGATTTTTAGAATTATA